>NW_010184267.1:0-358 GCF_000695765.1 Mesitornis unicolor
AGAGCGGGCTTCAGCGAGACCTTGGTGTTAGCTGATAGGCACAGCAGGGCTGGGGGGTTTGTCTGGCTTCAAACACACTGCGGAGACACGCCATTAAATGCCCCGCAGAAGGGTATTCTGGAAGAAAGATTTTCACCAGAAATGTGATTGTTACATGCCTCGTACGTCTCGGAAAAAGAAAGACAGAAAGACAGAAAGAAAAAGAAAGACAGAAAGAATGACAGAAAGACAGAAAGACGGAAAGAAAGAAGGAAAGAAAGAAGGAAGGAAAGAAGGAAAGAAGGAAAGAAAGAAAAAGAAAGAAGATAGAGAGCAGAAGAGAAGGAGGGAAAGTGAAAAAGAGGGAAAGCGGGATAGA
>NW_010184267.1:442-3112 GCF_000695765.1 Mesitornis unicolor
AGAGGCTATATCTCGAAGCTTTGCAAGGTTCATCAGGAATCCTAACAGAGACATGCAACCTATAGGTGAACAACCAGTGTATAATCGTCTGGGAGATTTTTATTAAAAAAAAAAAAAAAGCCATTTTGGATTTTATTGTGGAAATACATTTTAAGGTAGTTTTAATTTGTAGCTTGAAGAAAAATGGAATTAAATATTAAGAAACTCCCGCAGGAATTCCCCCCACCTTCCCCTCTGTAATCCTTTACATAAAAGGAAAGGATTACAAAGAAAAAGATTTTGTGTGTGTGTGTATTAAAATCTTTGGTTAAACATATTGTTGTCCAATTAATACCTCCAAGTCGATTTGTAGAGCGGCTGAGAAGTCAAAAAAAAATGTACTACTGGAAATATAAGCCAAGGAGGGAGGGGGGGGGGCAAGTTTTCCCTAAATCTGTTAACAGAAGTGTTTAAGCAGATCACTAAAAATTAAGAGGGAGAGTTATTTCCACAAAGACTATGAAGCCATGTAGCTCGCCGATGACAGTTTAGTGGAAATCAGATGAATGTGTAATACAGCAAGCTTCTTCCAGTCCAGCAGCTCTTCCAACTGGACCTATTCATCTGCCACTTGGAATTATTTCACGAGGAGTGCGCTGTGAAAGGATCACAACCAGTTTGGAGCCCAGCTAAAGAACTTCTACCACCCATAGCAGTATTATTATTATCCTTCGGATAGGGCAAGTCACGCTATGTTTTCACATTTTAATTGTAATATCTCTCTTCCCCCCCTCCTTCCCTCCATTGATGTCTGAAAGTAGTTTGGGCTCCAAGCCTCACCCCTCGATCTCCATCGGAATGCAGAAAAGATCTTTAAAAAAGTTTTGAATTCCTCAATGATTTTTCTTCTAGAAAGGCGGCTTAGGATAATTATTTCAGCTTTATTGAGGGCAGATTAGTTGAAGTCTGGATGCTGCGTTTCAATACTCGTTGTACATGCCTTTACAATGTCGGTATTGTTTGCTACTGTGTGTGAACCTATTCAAAATATACACTTTTTAACACCAAGCAAAGTCCTGTCTAAATATACACAGTAAGTCTGGAAAGATGTCCATGACCCGTACAAATCTCTGTAAATCACACTTCCATAGCTACAGAAACTGAACAAAAGAGTTACCAGCTCAAGATGCTGATTAAATCTTCTTAAAAGCAACATACTTAATAATAAATATAGTTGCATGGTAGCAAGGTCTGACGACCCAGCTAAGTCTTACTGAGGGATGGACTCAAACCACCACAGAGATTTGCCTTGCTCCCAATTAAAAAAAAGAATTAAAAAGAGAAAAAAATTTGGTTTAAACTCGCTTTTTCTCTCTTTCCTTTTCTTCTACCCCCACAAAAGCCCAGTTCGCGGCAGAAATTGCGGGGAAAAGAATAGGTGCGAAGCCGCTGTGGGTTTGGGGGTGAGGACCTGCTTGGCGAGGACCTGCTTGGCAAGGACCCCTGGCTCCGGGGAAGGGAAGGGGCGAGAGGAGATGAGGCGAGTGGGAGGAGGAGAGCCGGAATGAAAAAAAAAACCAAAGTGGAAAGCGGGAAGAGAAAGGAGAGGGAAAGGGAAGGCGAGAAGGAGCGGGAGGGCGGGGGAAGCCAGGCGTGGAACGAGCGGAGCGTCACCGCAGCCGAGCGCGGAACCGGGCGCGGAGCCGGACGCGGAGCGGCCGGAGCGGGTTCAGGCTGGTCGCCCTGCGCACCTCCCGGCGGAGCCGCTGCGGAACTCCTCGGGCAGCGGATTCTTCCTTCCGCGGAGAGAGGCAAGCAGCAGGAGAGGGGAGGAAAGGAGAGGGGAGAGTCTCCGGGGAAGCAGGGCTGAGTCCAGCCTGTACTGTATGTGCCTGCTTCTGGTAGGGTCACCGGCGTGAGGATGGGTCTAATGATCTCATCTTTCTTTTCTTCCCCGGCACTATTAGTGCTCAGATAGGCAGAATGAAGTGAAACTACGTGCAAATCATGTGTAAATTGTCTCAGTTAGGAGCCCTTTATCCGAACGTGGATCCCAGCCTGGCCCATTTACTTTCCCCCCATATCTCCTTTAGCTTTAACGAGGCTCGTTAAGATCACAATAATATTCCACCCTCTAATTGCTCATCCCATTCAACAAATATGTGCACACTGCTTTTCGCATTATTTGATCCCTTATTTAGGAGGGGTGTGGAGCGAGGGGTGGAGGGGAGACAGGGAGAAGGGGAAGTGCTGAGATTAGGAGTTGCAAAGATTAAGGGAAAAAAAAAAAAAGGAAAAAACAACCAGGCTTTTCCACCAACCGCTCCGCTTCCCTCCCCCCCCGTGCATTTGGGCGAAGTGGTAAAAACCTCCCTTACGTACTCCGTAATGATTGGCAGGGCTGACAGTGATTGGCAGGGGCTGCCATGGCAACGCCACAACGACACTCGGGAGACCAATAGAAAAGCGAAACAAAATGTTTCAGCGCCGCACTCACCGTGGATTTAGGGGAGATATTATGAGGCTGTTGTCATTAGGGCGATCGCTGTTGAATCACTGAATCCCGACTCGGCGGCGGCGCGGGGCCGGGTGTGTGTGAGTGCGTGTGTGTGTGTGTGCGCGCGTGAGTGTGCGTGAGTGCGCGTGTTCGCGTGTTCGCGCCTGTGTGTGTGTGCCCCCCGTGCCTCTATG
>NW_010184268.1:0-10960 GCF_000695765.1 Mesitornis unicolor
GGGCGGGGCCACCATTTCGCGGGCCTGGGGGTAGCGGCAGTGCCGTCCTGAGACCCGACAAGAGGGTGCTGCACCCAGCAGCGCACAGGCGTGCGTGAGAGCTGCTTTTCAGGGCTGTTTGTATGCCTTTTGATTACTTAAGGAAAAAACAACAAAAACAACAACAAAAACCCACATACGCTCCCGCCCCCCCCCCACACCCACACCCCCCCCCGAGAGAGAAAGGCTAAGCAGCGCCTCTTTGCATCATTTGAGGGTCTGTGTGAGCGTACTCTACACGGATCTGTGTACGTGCATGAGTGTATTTGAAACAGGCAAGTAACGGTAGCGTGCAAGCAGCAGGGTGTGCACCGATTGTTTGGGCTGTAGCACACTGAACTGGCACGCTGAGGAACTGCACCCGTAGCTACTTAAAGTGTGCAACCAAGTGGATTTTTACACTTTCATATACTATGTGATCTCTCAGGTAGTAAGTTATGCCATGTATTCATAGGATGTATGGCCTAGCTGTGAAGGTCAAATGCAAGAATTTGTTAAAGTGCCCCAGTGAAAGGGCACGATCAGTTGTTTTCATGTTTTAATAAGTATTCTTGTGGATGGTTCGTCCCATTTTTTCTCAGTGCCCTTCTCTCCCCTCCTCCCCCAGCACTCATGTTAGACTAGATCATTGACCTAGAAGTGTTAGCTATGACCTTCAAAATGAAGTGAATGTAAATACATACAGGGCAAGAGTTAACAGATTGGCTATATTGGCATTTCTAGGTTGAGACAGCACAAGACCTTAGCCACAGTCATGCCAGCAGTAGAGTGACGCCAGTCAGATTTTTATCTCACCTGGTGGCTATATCTAAACAGTACACTTTAAGCAGTACAAAACTGGAGCCTTGTATCTTAAAAAGGAATACATATGTATGTATATTAGCTCACTGGAAAAGTCATCCATCCCACCTGATTGATTCACTATTCTGTCTGTTCTTCCAGAGGCTCCTTTGCTCATCTAAGTAATTCATCATTATTCTTTGAATGGTCATTTCATCAAATAAATAAAATATCAGGGAAGCCACTGCAAGCAGAAATGTAACTCTGCATTGCACTTACTTCTTTGTTGTCTGACTTAAAGGAGGTTTAGTGTGGGCTACATCTTTCCAATTAACATACAGTAGGAAGGATTGTCTCAAATAAGACGTTGGTTCTGTGGTGACAAAAAGCTGGCTAGCTAGCTAAGTAAGGCACTGTTATAATTAAAATGGAAAAACAAGTCCATTTTATGAAATATCGAAGGTTTGAAGCTCATTTCATTTTGCAGTAAAATGAATGTGAGACTAGGTTTTCACACAGGAACAAAGACTTCACACTGTCTACTACTGAGTATTTAAAGCACAAAGTGAGGATGGCTGAACTAGATTCTTTGCTTTGCTTCTTTTGGAACAGAGAGGTTTTATTAATTTTTGACCATTCTGATTCAAGCAATTGTTACCTCCGATCAGAGAGATTCTTTCCACAACCTGTCCCTTCCTAGCTCTCCATCCAAGCCTTCTGCATGCAAGTATTCATCCTAGCAAATGTTTAATTGAAAATGATTAATTTTCACAAAACATGTAGCTTCAACCAAATTGCATTTTTCCTAGCAGGGAAAAAAAAGATGACAGATTGTAATGATATTCTGTACATAACCATTGGGAAGAAAGTATACAAGATCACAATGGTAAACCAGAGAGTCTGAGTTGCAAATTTTTTTACTGTCCTGCATAGAATAATAGTAATCCTCATCTATCTTAGAAACACATGGCACACATCCAGACAACAGACAGGCTCTATGTCTCTGTATATAGCAGATACACAAAGTGATCAATATTGAACATTCAATGGAAGCAGATTGCATGCATAGCATAATTCGTTTTCTTAGGTGACCAGCCCTTGGATAAACCAATTTCTAGTAGGTGGTGAATTGTTACACTTATTTTCAATTTCTACAAAATATACATGCCACTTATGTATTACAGCTCACATTTTCTTGTGCCAGGGTAAGGTTTATCCATGGAACATCCCAATGTGATATTTTAGTGAGAAAAGAAGTCAGACCAGAACCCTTAATATTAAGGTAGAACCCTTAATAAATCTCAGCTGTTGCAATGATTGATTGACATTTTAGCCAGCAAATTTGTGGGTTTTGGGTTTTTTTTCAGTTTATTTTCCCTCTCCCAACCCCTCACTCCCTCCTTGGCAGGAGACTATGTATTTTTTCCCCACTCTAGATGTGAATCTTGCTATAGTTTTTACAGTGATGTAGTCTGAATGACTGACAGGGCACATGCCAGTGTGTGAAGGTTGTGCTGAAATGCCCTCTTGTACGTCATGCAGTATTCTCGGGGTATCTTTTGTCAGACCTAATAAGGAGGGACTTTAATGAACGGATCACGTTAAGTAAGCTGTAAATTAGAGGCTCTGCGAGTTTTGGATTGCTCAGCTGGCTCATTGGCCTGGTGGAAAACAAACTCACTAAAGCAACATGTTTTTTCTAGGTTACTGGGCTGACCTGCCTCCCTGGAGAAAACCCCATTTCTATGGCTGAGGCAAGGCAGAGGAGCAGTCAGAAGCGGAGATGGAGGGAGGCAGAGTGAGGACTGCCTGACCTTTGGTGAACGGGGTTAGACACATGGGAGACCATGTCTCAAGGCACCGAATAGAAAAGTGAGCTGGGACTGGTACTCTGAGCCTCATGTCAGTGTGTTGCAGGCAGCCTGTGAGGTCATCCTGTCTTGCGGCATCCAAGGTATCTCAAGGGGTTTAGCTCTCTCCTGGCTGTTTCCTTCAGCATCTCCTCCCCTGCCTACTCTGTGTCAGACCTTAAATTCTGAATGTCCATTTATTTTCCATCTTCTTTCCTGAAAGAAGCTGCGAGTGGTTTCTCTTTTCTGTGCAGAAGTCAGCAGCAAGGTGAAAAGATTTAGTCTGAAAAGATTTAGCTTTAGCTATTCTGAATATGTATGACATGCGTACTCTCTCATGTCTGCAAAAGCTAGCTCAGGTAGCCAGTTATCAATAGTACTTTTTCTTTGCTCTTTTTGTGGGCATAATAGTTCTAAAAATACATTATAAGCTATTATATAATCAGTCTCCCTTTAAACCTTCTATCGAATAATTATTCAATACTGAGAAGTTATTCAGTATTCTCATTTTGAGGATAGCAGTTTCATGGTGCCAAACAGAAGTCTGAGTTTTACCACAGTGATATTAGTATCTACAGGCTTGTAGAATATATGCAGCTGAAGTTGTTGGTTGTTTGCTTTTTTTTTAAATACACTTAAAAGCACATTCATTGATAAAACTTTTCAATGCATAATAATCAAGTTGTAGTTCACTGTCTGTTCTCACCCCAGCCAAGGTGTTAACTCTGATACATATCAATGTTATGCATGATCTTTCATGCTAGAGACTTGTGTTTGCAAATACTTCAGCTTCTGGATAACAAAGAGAAAAACCTTGAGCCTGTACCTACTCACTGTCTCATATGAGAAGATTCAACACATAAGGGACTCTTATGACCGTTGATCTAAATTGCCTTTGAATGTATTCACACATATAGTGTCATTTTCTGCTTTTGTCCTCGCTGCTTTTTTGTATTGTTACCATTTTTTTCTAAATTTTGTCTGCCTGCCCTTTGCCTGTTTGCTAGCTATTTCGGTGTCTTTCTGTAGCTCTACGATCTTTTTAGCTACTTTTGAAATCTTCATTGCCTGCCCCTTGTTTTCCAAGGCATTTATTTCAATGTGCTGTGGATTCTTCCGTGTTTTCATTTTCAGGGAGAGATCGTATTTCCTGAAACAATGTAAACCACTGTTTAAAGATTTTATTTTGCAACTAACTTGTGTTCATTCACAGTAAGAGTGTTTTCCCTGCTACAGAATCTGAGTTTTATCTTTGCATGTTCAACATGACTTTTTTTTTCCTATCAAAACCATTTAATGATATACAAGAGATCACATCAACCTGTTTCAGTGTCTAAATTGTAAGTCACAAAGCTTTTTTCAGATAAACGGAGCCTCTGAAAGTGGCTTTCTCTTGAACAGTTCCCATAAAGGAAGTTCTGTTCTTTGTTCATTGTGTTCATTGTGCATAAGATTCATATTTTGTTTCTTTTTAGGTAGTTTCAGTTCTTTGACTGCAGGCTTCTGCAAAATGCTTTCATTTCAAGTATAATGACCACGTCCAAGCACACAGTACTGCTCAGGGTTTATTTCCTTGTCAGGATTTTGTCTAATCCTTCATGCTATCTTGTATCAACTCATTTCGGTATTATTTTGAGGATATTTCTTTTTAGCTCTGTTCTTCAGCTCTGTTTTCCTTTTTCCTGTTACATATGCCCAGATGTTTACTAGCCAGGCCATTAGTTTTTATCCATCTGTTTTCATTCTGTTCTTTATGGTACTTTCTTCTTTTCTTCATTAATTAATTGTGTAATAAGTTTATTAATTTTACTTAAGATCTTTTAGCACTTTTTTCCTCAAGTCTTGATTTCAAATGCCATTACTCTTTGCCCTCAGATTATGATTTTATATGCTCTCTATTTCAATAGTACTTGGACTAGATTTCAGTTTTACTGAAAAGTCTTCACAAGTTTCTTCCTCTTGTGGTGTTCTCAGATGAAAATCTTCACTTCCTAAAATAATTCTTTCTAGGAGAGCAATTTTTTCAAAATTTATAGGCTAAAGTAGTAATTGATTTTGGCTTCTTTAATTTTATAGAGTGCTAAACAGCTTCTGAGTATCTGAAATGTTATGGTAAGAAGTCAGTTTTCTTTAGTGTATTTTCAGCTGACTTCACAGCTGAGACACAGCTCCTACTTTAATTTCTTCCAGTTTTCTGCTGAACTTCCTAGATTGCATAGATCTTTATTCCCTTCACTTTTCATCTTTTTCTTTTGTTCTCTTTTTAGATTTGTTCTTCTGCTCCTTCCTTACACCAGTTATACCCTGACAGGTTTTGTAGGGACAGAGGGTCACCACTTACAACTGCTAGGTGCCTGGTAATGCAGGGAGGAGATAACTATGATGAGGCTCCAAACCAGCAGGCAGAGCTGTCTAGACTTTTTTTTTTTCCTGCCAGTGAGCTTCCCAAGGAAGATCAAAAGATTTTTATGTTAAAGAAAATTCATGGGTTTTTAGACTACAAACTAGTTGGTTTAACTTTTTGAAGAGAGAAAGCCAGACAAGCTGAGTTAGGCAGAAAAGGAGAACTTTTATAACAAACTTTTTCCGCAACCTCGGTGTCCTTGCAGAAAGGTTTGTGTTTCCAGACTGAATTTTAGGCAATTTTGAGTTATATCAAACCCTACACAACTCCCTGTGGGAGACCAAGAAGTTCTTGTCTATTGGTATGCTTTTTGCACCCTGTTCTCCAAAAATATTCTATATTTCAGCATCATCTATGGACTTCTTTCTCCCTTTTTCTAGCACTTGCAGGAGGCTCAGTGATTTCCTTCCACCAAAAAGGTCCACTTGACCCTGTCACTCTTTCTCGTCTTAAAATAACAATATATACAAATTTAAGACAGGCAAAACACAGAGACAATTATTGCAATACTTAACACAGGGGTGACAAAAAGGTTGCTAAAGATGCAGGAGCTTATCTCTGTCAGGTTGCTAAAATCCATCAGTGACAGCAGCAGCAGCTCTCAAGCCAGCCTTCCTCGTCTCTTAAGGCCAATTAACTATACAACTGGGTTAACCATGGCATACTGGCAGCTTTCATAGTAGTTGAAGGTATGGATTTGTTCTACAACTGTATAGTTTGGTTGCTGAATTAAAGGAAAACCTTTCCTGTCTATTTCCTTTCTCATTTTCTGGTATCTGAAAAGTAGAAGCAGTATTCTGTAAAAAACAACAACAAAAAAAACAGTCGACCAACCAACCAAAAAAAAAAAACCCAAACAAACAAACAAAACAAAGCAAAATGCAGCATATTTATGCCTCTTTCATAATTGTGTTCAAAGCCCACTGGATCATTAGTTTAACAGTGTGGGATCCAATAGGTAGATATTTTTGTTTGATTCACTCCACCACATGACTGCACACAGGTAGCACTGACCCAAGTGGAAGGGGCAAGAACTTTCCCAGGGTAAAGAGCTTTGAACTATCCCTTTCACCTGAACCTCGGTTAGCATAAACCACTTGTTGAAGCACATCCCAGTTTAGAGGCCTGGAGCCTACTGACTTCAGCCTTAAGGATTACTGTTCCCAGAATATATGAAGTGTGTCTGCTCCTGTGCCAGTGATCGTCATCTCCTGTGGATGAATACGAGCAGTCTCCAAGCTGGAAACCATCCAATTGCTCTATCATGGTATGTTAGCTCTCCCTAAACAAAATATTAATGTAGGTGTATAACTTCTGGAATGAGATTATCTGCAGCTACTTATTGTGAAGAATAAGTAGAGGAGTTTGTACATGGCTATGTAAATATGCTTCTCTAAATTCACTGAGGGTCCTAGGTTACTACTTACCTTTTGTGTCTTTTGAAAATGAGATGCAGCTTCAAAGACACTTTTGTATTTTAGAAAATTTTACTGTTTTGTGATTGTTGTTTGTATTAAAGCATTTTTTTTTTCTCCCATTCTTCACTGATTTGGGTTCATTTGGTTTTGGCTTTTTTTTTTTAATGAACATTTTATTGACTGTTAAAGCAAAGAAGAACAGAATAAAACTCTACAACGAGACATCTGTGATTTTTGTTAATTATTAACGTTGATACCATTTTGTAGGGCCTTTATTTTGAGGAAGTTGTGTTTTTCTGCAATGACAAAGAGGATATATGTTCTTAAAAAATTAGAAGGTAGCATAAAATTAATTTGGCAATGGGAGAAAATTTCTCTTGTGATCTGTGTCTAACTGCTGCATTTTGTGGTACAGCATGTACTGCAGAAATATTTTGGTTTCTTAGATACAGATGCTTTTTAACAGTTGTATTCTGAAGATGTTTTTATATATGTTTCTTAATTACATAAATTTAATAAAGATTTCTTAAAAAATTCAAAACAAAATATTTGTTTGGATATGCTATGCATAGACCATTTTGCATGCTTACATGTGATGATCAACATCTGTGGTGGAGAATCTGTACCTTCCTTCCAGTCACTTCCCCAGCAGGTTCCTGCTGCAAAATTGATGCAATTATACATAGATAAGTCACTTCTAAATGGTCAATAGAAACTGTTCCTGCAGAGGCAGAAAAGGTCATGTAGCACAGTCTTTTGTATGTAAGATACTTACGGGGTATTTTTAACGCAGTTTAAAGTAGCCAGTTGCAATGGATCATACATCGGAGTGGTCACATTAAGACCATGGGCCAGCTGAATTACAGGAGCAGAGCAAAGCAGTGGTTCAGGGAGTCTTGCCCAACGTAGCTAAAGATGTCCTTGAAAGGATCTTTGTAACAGAAACTCCCAGTGACCATCTAGTTTAAGGCATTTGATCCTCTCCTCCCTGAGAGCACTAATCTAAGTCAGGATCTCAAAAATAAATTTATTTTTTTAATAAATCCTCTGCCTATACATGTGTGTTTAACAGCAATAGTCTGGGCAGATTCTCAAAAGAGTCAGGGGGCTGACTGGGCATCTAGCAATGGATTTTTAAATTTCAGGAGGATAGGGACTTGAAAATGGAGATTACTTGATTTTCCAACATGAGAGCTGTGAAGCGTTAAGTGCTTTTCAAAAATGACACAACCAGGTGAGAGCAGATCGATCTGTGAGAATATGGTGCTAACTGTTGCTATCCTCCCACTGTAGGAGATACCAGTCTCCAGGTTAAATGGCCAGTAACAATGTGACTCTACAAACCAGTTAAGGTAAATTTAATGTAAACTTCTGAGGCTGATCTCTGCTCAGTGAAGAAAGGTTAAAATGAGATAACTCATTCGAAGGAGAAATGTTTGAAACTGGAGCTGGTAACTACTTGTCTTTTTTTTTCTCAGATCTTTCTTTCTTTAAAATGATTGATGTTTCTGAAATACGCTAAAAGTAATATTTCAATTATTGGTATTAATTTTCATCGGGAAAAATGCCTTCTGCTTAATGCATGGCATAGAAAACATTATGCTTGTTGCCTGATACTGTAACACACACAGTAAACAATTATAAAATGTCCCATTGTATGGCTGTTTCCTCACTTCTCTGAATAGATTTCTTTTTAAAACTACATACTGATTTTCTTCTTCCTACTTTAAAGCTCACCCGAAACAACCTTGTCTGTCCTGGAAGGACTCCTGTTTGTAAATGGTGGCTCAGTTTCACAGCCAAGTAAAAGTCTTCTATTGATCCCTGAAGGACCACTGATGAGTTCCTCAGGGACCTGGGGCCAGAACGGGAAGCACTGCTGTAACGAGCACTCTTTGATAGAAATACTGTGTGAAATAAAACAGGGAACCTGCAAAATGTCCTTAAATTTCTACTTCTGTCAAGATTTCAGATAAAGCACACAAGTCTCCTGGACTTTAATTACATTTTTGTCATTCAATAATAGTTTGCTTGGGATATTGCTGTCAGAAACCATGAGAATAGAAAGCCACAATCACCTCATTAGGATAGTTTTCTATGGAATTCTCCTCCTTCTAGTCTAAAAATTTATTTTGATTCCTCCATTGAGAAGATATAGTGGGAAGAAGTCTAAAAGCACGTGAATTCTGAGCTTGAGTGTATTTTCATTCTAAAATATAAGCTTCCTTGGGTGCTTCTTACCTCTCTAGTTCCTGAGGAAGATGTTGGGGTTTTGTCTAAAATAACAGAGTTGGAGCTTGTCATGGAGGACTGACACATTTTGTAGTAGGCCTAATGCAGAACCAGCATTAGAAGTCGCGTATATTTTTATTAATCCTTTTTTGCCCATCTCAATAGGTAAATCAGACCTGCATAGCAAAGACTGTAAGTAAATATTGCATGGAGGAAGGACACATAAAGGAGATTAAATTTATGAGACCTAAATATTCTACAAGTGTTAAATTTACTAAGCATGTTTTTTGTCTTTAATGTGAAGAAAATGTGCAATTATTATTGTCTAAATTTAAGTGTTACAATGGCAAAAGTGCTTTCATACAAGGTTGGATGTGCATGTGTTTGTTTTTAAATTGACTGAGAATATCTGCCATTACGTCTCCTTTTCCTGATTTTTGTCAGTGATGCTGTGAAACACATCAGTGACAAAGGTGGATTCTTTGGAAATAAAGAACTGTAGATTTTTTTTTTCATCTTCACAACACTAGGTGTATGATTTTACAGATATTGAAAGTAATTTCTCCAGATGTTTCTTGTAAAATGAAATGATAGAATTATTCCACAAAATGTTTCCTTCCAAAAGCTTTGAAAAAAAACCTAGCAGAATTTTAATTTACAGTAATTCTTGTGTACATACATCGATTGTATTTTAATTCCAAACTGAACTGAAAAATCAACCCAAACATTTCTAAAATAGTCTCTTCAGTATGCTAATTCGCTTTTGCCATGGAAAGGTGCAATATTGTTTAAAAGAGCCAATGATGCTACATGGATTCTAATACTTTACCGCCACATAAGCAATGTAGATAGATATCACTGTTAAGTCTGTGTCCTCAAAAGAGGCATAACATCTAAAGACTAACCAAGATTGACAGAGAGTTATGGGGACAGATTCCAGTAAAATGTCACTTCTATTCTTTTTTATGGTTGTCAGAGAATGCTTCAAGTAATTTTAGCAATTATAAAACCTTATAAGCAATTTCTCCTGCTGGGAAATGCCAAATGTTTTTTGCATGTTGACTAAAGTAACGGCATTTAGCCCTGATTATGAGTTTAAATGTATTTAGATTACAGTAATTTATATTCCTGGCTGTTCTAACTTACAGGAGGTATCTAAGTATATTGCTAAACTTAGTTGTTCACCCTTTTCACCTTTCAGCAGGGTGGAAACCAGCATACCTCAACACAGTCTGAATGTCCTATGGCACAAATCCTCACCAGATGTAAAATGCCATTTCTCCAAATTTGCAGAATCACAGAATGGTTGAGGTTGGAAGGGACCTCTGGAAGTCATCTGGTCCAACCCCCTTGCTCGAGCAGGGCCACCTAAAGCCAGCTGCCCAGGACCGTGTCCAGGTGGCTTTTGAGTATCTCCAATTCACTGTATATGGGGAAGGGATTAGAAACAATGAGGAAAGAAAAGGGTTTATTCCTATGTGTAAGGGTCTCTTACATAATTTACACATCACACTTTCTCTAACTATGGTAAGTGACAGCAAGAGAACATGAAGCTAACTAGACTTAGACTCACAGATTGTGATGATAAAATGTGTAAGTAAATGTGTGAGAAAATTAGTAGCAAAATGGGATACCTTTAACAAATTATAAGCCACTTTTAGGTTGCTGAAGTTGATTGCAGCAGTTTTGGTGATAACATGTCCTGAGCCTAACAGGAACATTAGTATGAGGAAGAATTCCCCTTCAAAAATCCCTCTTCATTCTTTTAAATGCACTACCAGCACCAGCATGAGGGACATCTTTATATTTAGACAAAGCCTGGACCTTTTCTGGAACTGTTTCTATTCACAGGTGCCTGGATGGCTGCTGCTGCATCTGCACCTGACTGGAGTGACCTGGTAGAGGTGCTCTGCTGGCAAAAAATCATCCTGAGGGATGCACCAAGATTCAGGCTGGAAGGGTCTGGAGGTCGCCTGTTCTAACTCTTGCTAATTGTCTCCTGTGCAGTAGGCTGCCTGCTGTTGCTGTGTTTTGCCTGTCAGCTGTCCCTTTGCCAGTGAGGACTGATGTAAGAAGCTGTCAGGCTCAGAGATGCCCCCCTGTGGAGCTGCACTGGGGACCCAATGTAGTGGAAGATGAGGAGCAAAATAGTAGAAACTCTTGGAAAAAAAGTAGTTGTTTTTGCTAATGTTTGACAGATCTTTTCTGTTCAAAGCAAAGTGAAAAGCAAACAGGAA
>NW_010184268.1:10991-15730 GCF_000695765.1 Mesitornis unicolor
GGAATGCCTGTTGCAAACTACTGAACTGTCTACAAGGACACAATATTTTGTAAGTATCACTCACTTCTCACATTTCCAATAGTAAAATGGTGATATTATCCACTTTGTAGGTGTCTGCTTTGCTTGTTTGGTTTTTAAGCTGTCTTTTCTTATGTTTTGTTGAAAGACTTCATATCAAAGTAATAAGTTTTGTCCTGTTGTTAGAATACAATAGCTATGGTAATATTATTTGGTTTTTGGTTTTTGTTTTTGTTTTTTTCAAATTCTGAACTATATGTTAGCTGGATTAGTATCCAAGATTTTAAAAGTGTCATGCCAGTGGATAGCATACTTGAAGACAATAGCAAATGAATGGTCTTGAAAAATTTAGTTCATTCTAGTCTAAAAGATGCCTCACTGAATTGAAGGATATTGCATATCTAGATGGCTAACAATTGTGACATAGGTAAACGCATGTGAAGGCAGAACATGGCTCTAAAGAAACTTAATCATGAGTGACATGACAGGTCTGCTCTAAAATTTTTCTAGCACCAGGTTATTTTAAAATCTGAATTACATCTATGTTATGTATAGGTTAGCATAGGCTTCAAAATTACATTGGATTGCGTAAGATCTGAAACTCTTTCACTGTTCTTTGGCATTGTGCCTCCAGCTCAGATATCTTTGAATAACGCTGTCGTGATAGCGACACGAGTTTGTTCATCACTAGTACCATTCATATCTTTCTTCTTGAACAGTAGCTTTTTTTGCTATCTAGGATGAATGTGTATAGTATTGTGTTTCACAGAAAGAAAAGGATTTTAAAAGTGTTCATCTTTTGATCAACTTACAGACTGCCAGCACTGTATTTTAGCTGGAGAAAGAAAAGTTAAAAAAATAAATAAATACTAAATGAAACATTGTCTAGTATGGAAATTTATTGAGATTTACTTTGTAGATGTGGCTATCATGTATAAATAAAAGTTACAAACTACTGAACACCAACAGAATATTCCTAAAAGCAAAGGTAGTTGAGTTCAAGTACCTAGAACTGTCAGTACACATAGCTCTTAGTGCGTTTTCTAATAACTGAATGGAAATAAAGCAGTGACTCAAGCATTCTCCTGTTCAGTTGAAGGAGAAAAGCCCTTTGACTTAAAATGAAATGACATCAAGTTAGAAAGTATTGTCTTACACATAATTTTTTTGTGTGTATATGAATTATTGTACTGATGTTTGGTCTTACCAGGATTAATGATTGCAGAGAAATAATTCCTGGTTTGTGTAAATATTATAGGAGTTATTTGCATGATCATTCTGTACTGAAAAAGTAGTGTGTTATCCACTCTATTTTAGAAAATGCAGTGACAGAAGAGGTAGTAAAAGGGAAGGGATTATGTGAGGGAATACATTTCAGACATTTAAAAGTGTTTGTGAGAGAGTAGTCTACACACTAATTTCAGACAGGAAGCAGAATTGTAGGATTACACATGCAGAACTTAAAACTATGGACAAATCATAAAATCATAACTTTAATCATAAAATAAATTAATAATAAAATTTTAAAAGGGTTTTCTTAGCTTTTTTTTTTGCATTATTAGAATACAACTGAACAGTTTTAAGCTTCTTTCCACAGCCCGATAATCTTCAAAAATGAAAAGACATTCTCATCCTGTAGTCAATACTGAAGTTTCCCTATACACATATGTAACAGCTTAACACTAATACATATACTACAGGATAAACTCATACTGAAACCTTGACTTGGTGACAGCAGAGTTATGCTGCCTGGTCTCTAATGTCCCCAGTCTTATCTACCCTCAGTCTCATTCTATCCATTTTCTTTCATTCTCTGATCCCAAGGAGACATGAAGTAGTCCCCCTCCTTATGAGTAGAAAGCAGAATAAGCAAGAGGGCAAGAGTCTTTAAAAAGCCTCTTGCAGATTTTCACTATAAACTATGTTTAAAAACAATAGAGAAAAAATATCAAGACTCTGCCACCTGTTATTAGTCACTCACATGCTGGAGCATGGGAAACGTGTAAGGAGGAAAAAGGAGTGGCAGAGAGGAGCTGTTACAGACAGACCACAGCCCCCATTCCCCATCCCCTCCTCTGCTTGAGTTGCAGGAGGTAAAGGAGTGGGAAATTAAGGAGTGAAGTTGAGCCTAGGCAAGGGTAGGAAAGTGTTATTTTAATTTTTTGTCTTTGTTTCTCACTACCCAGACCTATTTTAATCACCAATAAATTAAATTAATTTTCCACAAATCAAGTTTGTTTTTTGCCTATGATTGAAGCTGATAAGTGATCTCCCTGTCTACCTTGCCTCATGAGCTTTTCTGACTTATTTTTCTCCCCCTGTCTTGTTGAGGAAGATGAATGAGAGAGCAGCTGGGGGGGCATTTGATATTTGGCCAAGATCAGCTCACCACAATACTACTCACTGTGGAAAGATTTTGAGACACGAAAGACAAAGACTTCATAGGAAGCCTACAATATTAAGGAAAAAAAAAGTTCAAAAAGCCACCTATCTGCCCTCTTAAATAACATATATTTCCAGTCTCCTGTTAAGGCAGAATACATCTTAAAGATCTTTGGTATATTTTTCACTAAGCATTTATGATTTGTTCCAGACCTCAAGTACCAGTAGAATTAAAGAGAATATATGCTTAATAAGAATCACTGAGTTCAGGTGGAACAATGTATTTAGTTATATACATGAATTGTCTTGCTTCAAAAGTGTAGCACATTTTAAAACATTTTGTCTGCCAGAAGTTTCCTGTACTGGCAATAAGGAATACAGTATATTATATATGAGCTTTCCAGCCACAGCTGCTATATAAGAACAGCAATAAAATAGTCTGCACACATAAATTGAGATGGTGGGATTCTGATCACTTGTGGGCTTCCATCTGTGTTTATACTGGTGTGGTTTACCCAAGGGGAAAAGAAAGTGACATCTAATAGGGGGTGAAAGAGTACGTTTAGTTCAGTGAAGATTGTCTCAGTATTTTGCAGTTCCCAAGTTACATTTCTCATTGGAATGGATGTCTCCTTAATGTGAAGATGTTCCAGAGATAAAACGTAGAATCCAGTTCCACTGAGTTACTGTTCTTTCTAATGTATATATGTATAAATTTTGCTTGCAATCTAAAATGACAATCTAGAGAATGAAAAACTAAACTAGCTTAATCTTTATGCATGTACTTAAAACCATATTTGCATTATTTATTTGAAAAAAGGTTAATAAGAATGTTGTTCTGAGTTAGTAACCTGTAACCTGTGAAGAAGATGCTCAATGTTATGCATCTCTGAAATTTATTAGTTTTAGATGTAAAAACTTGCAGTGGCTGAAAGTGAGGCAGCTGAGTTGAAACTACTAGTAAAACTCCAAATGTTTGCAGTTACAGTGATTAACTCCTCGAACACATTAACAAGCAATGTGATGATTCCTCTTTGACACAGCCTATGAATTCAGAGTGGGTGTCTGTCTGAAAGATAAGGTGTAGTTCAGCCATATGCTGAACTTGGCACAAGAATGGCTGAAGTAAATGACGTTGCTTGTTGCACGTGTCAAGCCACGTTCCGTGTACAAGAAAAGAAATTTTCTTAGACATAGGTAACAGAAAAAATGACATTAAATAAGTTAAATTGTAGGAAATCAGCAAACTCAACCACTTAAAATTTTAAAGACATAGAAGAATGGTTGAGCTACTAATGTGATTTAACATGTAATTTAACTTTATGTTGTTTGCAAGAAGCTTGACTTTTAGTTATAAAATGTACTTGAAGATGACTGAAAGTTGTCCACATATGGACAATTACCTGTCAGGAAAAAAATAGAGATCAGAAGTCTTATCTTACAGGAAGTTAATTTACTTACATACATTTCATTATTGCAATTTCTGTGTTTTTCTGTATGGATAGGATAGCATGAAGTAATTTTGCACCAGTTTTAGATAACTACATGAATGCTGTTTTTTAGTAGTCCTAAATTTATGAAGAGGCATATATGAGATGTGTTTTATTCTAATCATCCCTTGAAGAATCAGATTACTTTAGTTCGAAGTGGAATACCAGACTGGAAGTACTGTTCTTGTGTTTACGATGCCAAAATCATGTGTTTCTATGGCAACAGAGTTAATCTATACTGTTTCAATTGGATGAACCCTGATAAATTTTGCTACCTAAAGTAATCTCAACTGTAGCCCTATTGACATTAGATTGCATAAAATAAATTGTCTTAGTCTAGTCTTTGTCATTGTTTAACCAAGATGCATTAAAGAATTTGAGTAAGGTAACTCAGCAGTCCCTATTCAGTACTACATTGCGATACACAAAACCTGCCTTCTCTAAATCATGTTTTCTTTCCTACTGAAGTAACTAAGTCTAACCAGTTTCTGCCTATTGTCTGATCATCTGCAATGGATGCGTTATGAAAAGTAACCTCTCCAAAAATTAAAATTTTAGTTGAACTGCTTTTCCACACAGTCTTGCAGAAATTCAGCTAGGAAGACACCCTCACAATATTTCTAAGCTTGGCTCCCACTACCCTGGGTCAGTAAGCCCCTTAGAAAAACAGGATCTTATATTCAACTCCCATAGATACCCAGCTCCATCAAAGGCTTTGATGGAGCCTTGTCTAGTGTGCCAGCAATGCGGATGCATTGTAGTTTCACCTTTTAGGAATATATGGTTTTGAACCAAATAAAGACACCCACAGATTTAAAGGACAAAAAACCAAAACATATATATATATAT
>NW_010184269.1:0-2638 GCF_000695765.1 Mesitornis unicolor
CTGAGCGGAGTGAGGCGTTGCCCCGCCTCGGGCTTCCCCGCAGCCGCTGCCGGGGGGGCCGCAGCCCGTGAGATGACAGCCGGCCGCCGCGCTACCCACCTGCGGGGCAGATCTTCGCCGTGGAGGTGGTTTCCTCCGCCCTACCTGTGGCCAGGGCCGGGGCCGGGCCCGGGGGAAAATGGCTGCCGCTCAGGGCCGGAGGGCCTGTGCCGAGCCCCGTAGCACGGCCAGGCCCAGCTCCAGCGCCTTGGAGGGCAAGGTGTTGGCAGGGAGGTTTGTGCGGAGTTGAGATACCTCCTCTGCCATTTTTGCAGTTTTATTTGTTACCATTTCTTGTAGTGCGTTTGCACTGTACAAGGCAAAATTCCAACGAACAGTGAATACGGAAATCACTGCTAGTGTTTAAAGCACCCATTTACCTCACAGTCTCTTAAAAATGCTGCTGTGAAGAGCATTTTCCTCGCTACTCCTCCAGCCACACTAGTATGTTCAATCAAACCATACATCCCCTGAGCGAGTGTCCGGTGAGCTGAGCCATGAGTTGGTGTAGCTATGTCAGACAGCAGGCAAATACCTTGAGTTTCGCGCTCTATCCTCTATAAAATACTCTCATCTCTTAGGTTTTCTTGCTCTAGTGCAAAGACTGCACACACCTGCAGCAGGTTTTGCATTTGCTCTCCTGCATCTGCAATGCCACTGCTGCTGCAGCTGGGTTTCAGAGCAGCTCTTCCGTATTACTGAACAGGTATCACGCATAAATTGGTGGTCTGATGTACCCATCCCACTCAAACTCACTGGATGTTAGAAACACTCACAGGCTTTATTGACTTTTTCCCCCTCTGACAGTCTATTCAGCCCGTACTGGTTTCTAATTTGAACTTGAATCTTCATACAACATCCCAAAACGTACAGGAATTCAAGCCTAAATCATATGTAGTGAGGAAAGAGATGGTACAAGGTAATAATTAGAACCATCAGAGTGTTTTTATTGCTACAACTTAAAACTAAAGCTGTGGCCTACTGTATATTCTAGACCACTGAGACTATGAGAGTAACTCCTAGGGATCTCCTGCTCATGAGTTTTGCTATGCTACTCCATGAGTAGATGGAACGAGGGTATACCTGACATTTTAGCAAATGAGAATAAATTTAATCCTTTCATTTAGCAGCACATATCGCTCCTACAGCTGAACCTATCTCAGCCCCACCGACAGCTCACGTAGCTGGACTCGATGATGTGAGCCCGGGCTCAGCAAGGTCTGGTTCAACTGTGCCTCTGGAGCTCTATAAGAAATGTTGGCAGGGTGAGATGGCCATGAAATGCAAGCTCCCTGAGCAAACCTTTGAGGCTTAGCAGTACCCCCGCTGAAGCTACTGAATATTTTGCTTGCTCAGGGACAACCAAATTTGAACATTTTCTTTAAAAGAGCAAGTGGGCATGTTGCACAGAGCTGTGCATAGCGCTAAGCAGTAATGTGAACAGAGGATAGACATCAGATCTCAGATTCCAGCTTCAATAGCAAGGTCCTTTCAGTTCTCAACCAAATTATTTATTTCAAAAAGAACACCTCTCCCCATGCTCTTCTAATCAGTTGAGTAGGAAAAAAAAATCAAACCACCTACTCCCATGTTGTAAGGACTGACTGTTCAAGTTTAAAGCATTTCAAGTGCTAAATATAGTGTTTTCAGTTCTGCAGCCCAGCTATTGGAGGATTCAATAGCTGTTTGAATATTAATAATCTCCTGGGACCCTGGCCAGGGAAGGCTTCGTTTAGTTGGAGTAGGATGCACAGCACTGCCCAGAATGTGTCCTTTGGCTTCTCTGCTTAATTCTCCACCTATATAAAGGAAATAAGACACTTCTATTCCATAAGAAGTATGAAATTAATACCTGCCCTTCAGGGATCCCCATAGTGTCAGTTCTTTAAAATCTTCTTAACAATTTGTCCTGAGCAAACAGGACATGATTGTAAACTGGGGACGGTAATAGAGTTGTTTGGTCTCAGTGGATAATGTATGCAGTTTCTCCTCTGGACTACCTGGTTTTCTAGTTCAAGGAAAATGAAAGTGATGTCCCATTGACCCCAGATGTGCTCAATGAAACACCTTCTTTCACCGGGAAAATTGCATAAGAACAGACTCTTGTCATGACGTGTTAATAAAATATTTTAAGCAAAATGTGATGAAAATACTCAGGAATACGAGGTTTCACACACAAATTCTGGACAAGTCGATGTCATCTGGCATCATCACCTCTAGCTCTATCCTGGCTGGCTCGTGCCCAAAACCACAGACGAGGTGGCAGGGCTGTGTGTGAGCCCCAGTAGCTGCTCCTGGGGTGCAGCTCAGTGACTGACCCTAAAATCCTTTTCATTGGGGCTCAGGCTGTGAGCGGGGCCTCCTTCGTCCTGGTGGGGGCTAACTGTGCAGCAAAGGAGGGTGATGTGGTGAAGCAAACAACAGAAACTTCATCTCAAGTCGTTAAATCTCTCTGGTACGTACCAAAAAGAGCAAGCGCTGGGCCACAAGAGGTTGATGTGTGTTGAAGGAATTGGGAAGACCTTTTTTCATGTTTGACCCCATTTTCAATAACTCTCTGGAGCACAAGAGAGATGTTACTCGTGTTTCCCATTCCTGC
>NW_010184269.1:2669-3850 GCF_000695765.1 Mesitornis unicolor
GTGCAGGAGCCTGGAGCTGGGACTCGGGCTTTGAGTCCTACTTCGAGACACAAATGTATCAATTTCCTTTGAGAAGCAAGGGCAGGGAAGGATTGGAGTTGCAGGGAATGGAGATGTCCTCCGATGGGGCAGTTTTCTGGGTTGCTATGGTGAGGGTATGTCCCACTGTGCTCTGCTGTAATGGCCTCAGAAATACAATGGCTAGGGTCTGTTCCAGCACAGATTTATGAGGATGCTGGAGCGTTGACTCCACAGCGTATTTTTCTCCCCTCATCACTATAGTCAGTTGTTGTCAACAAATGTTTGTAACTCTTCCTGTATTTTACTCCTGGGAATAAAACAGAAACAGACCCTTAAATCCAATAAACATGGAAATGGGATAAGTGTCTTTTCTTCAAAACCTTTTTCTTCCTGTATTTTCTTTGCCTTTTACTACTGATCTGACGTTCTGGTCGTGGCCTTGCAGCTCAAGGCAGTTCGGGTCATCTCTGCCTACTGTTACCAGCCATCTCACCATGTTTGTTTGATAAGAGATGAGAGCAGTCACTTTAGGCAAAGTGCAGGCACTCTCCACAAATTCCTTCCCAGCCAAATTTTCCCTCTGTTTCTTTTATGTCAGCATTCACAATCATGTACCACATACCAAACTAGATTGAAAACAACTGGTTTTTATCTCATTGTGTTTGAAAAATTACTAATTTTCAGGCAAATCTGTTTCCTGAGCTGCCTCGTTGGCTTCCTGTGATGTGGAGATGGTGAGACAGAGCAGACTTGACTCAATGCAAACTCACCAAGCAGCAAGAGCTGAATATTGTGTTTTAAGTTGTTCTTCTCTTCTGTAGGTGAAATATGAACTGTCTAACTCCTCCTCCTTTAAATTGTCTTTTTGGGAGGAAATAAGAGGGAAGAAGATAAGGGAAGGAGGGATTTTTAGACACTGGCCTTCCCTAAGGAGAAAGTATCTGCTTAGATGATGAGGAAATCATAAATAATTCCAGTACAACCTGTAGAACAAATAAGGCATCTACACAATTCCATTTTAATTTAATTTTAATCCCCTGTGTCCCCAGCTTTAGCAGTCGGTGTCACCATGCGCTCTGCCGTCCAGGCAGTTCCTTATCTTTATTAAAATGCCTTTGTGGAAAGCAGACCTGGGCACTGCTCACACTGGGCATTCCTTG
>NW_010184269.1:3881-6536 GCF_000695765.1 Mesitornis unicolor
AGAGTTTGGAGGGCTGGGTTGGTTTTCTCTGCCCGCTTAGCTCTGTCAGAGGTTGGAAGAAACTGTACTTGGCCACTCCTAGCATGACAAGTTTGGTAGCTTAGTGTGTACGCTGAGTAAAACCTGGCCAGAAGGTACCTGTGAGGTGTTTCCTGGGGCACCAGTTCAGTCTTGTTAGATATTTTGTAAATGACTTTTAGCTTTGGGGTTTTCCTATACCATATACCCCCGTAATTCTCACAGAGAGCAATGTGATCAGCGATTTGATATGTTTCCCTGCTTCACATGAATTCTTACTATTCTTTATCTGAAGTCATGCTTTGCTGCTCTAACCTTTTATTTTCTTTCTGGTTTAGTTTTTGTTTTTTCAAAACTGAGTTGTTCTAGTCCACATGGCACGTCATGTTTTCTACATAATGCTTTCTTCATTTGGGAGAAAATTATCACCATGTATCTCTTTTAAAAGGTGCATTTGTATTTATTTCTCTTCTCTAAAGAACACTGCGGCAGGCCCTTATCTGTCAGTTAGTGGAAACACATTGTAAAAATACTTATGGGCTAGGAAGTGTCTAAATTTCCTTGTCTGGAGCAGGGTTAGCGTCTTAGCTCATGATGTGCCACAGCTGGCACCTCTAGGGCTGTTGGGCATGAGGATGGTGGAGATGAAGATACGTCTCAATATACAGATATAGAACTATTTGGGAAAAAATAAACTATTCTAAATAGTAATATGTTTCTCTTACTCATTGAGTAAGAGTTGGGAAGGGAAGAGATGTATCGTGCATTTTCTTTTTGAGGGCTTAATACTGCAAACACAAATTTTGATAGCTGCTTTAGCTGAATTCATGGCAGTTAGATTATCCCTTGGCTTTATATTAGCGTAAAATATTTTTAATATTCACAGATCTATAGTTCAGCAACTGCAATCAAATAATTACAGATGCCATTAGCTGATTTGTTGCACCAATCTGGGCGTATTTTAATGGATAATAATTTAATAAAATTAGCACTTAACCTCTGGAGGCCCCTTCTCTCCACTGAAATGAAAACAAAATGAAAGTGCTACTCGTAACTTCCTTCATTAAGAAACTCCAGCCTGGATCTGAACATCCAGGCATTTAGAACTTGGTTTCCTAAATTTCTGCTCCCAGTGACATTCATGGGAGGACATCAAACTGAAAAACAGGACAGAAACCACATTTACACCAACCAGACATGGGAGGGGACATGGGAGCAGCTGCCCTGGCTGCACTCTTGGGGCAGAGAACACAGGGAGCAGTTGCCTTCATCACACCTTGGGGAGCAGGCCCAGCCACACAGGGAGCAGGTAAAGGGGAGAGGTCTCTCGTCTGCAGTTCCTCTCTTCCCTTAAAGCTCATCTGGGAAGGGGTTTGCTCACCAGAAAGGTCAGGAAGATAGTACATCAAAAACGTTGGGAAAGAACAGCAAAGGGAAAGGAGGAGATGGCTGCCAGAGAGCTGTTAGTGTTCCCCTCCTGTGTCTGGGACACGGGCAGAAGGCTCAAGTCTAGATATGGTGATGGTTACCCCTCGTGATGGCCTTTGCTCTTTAAAATTCAGTGTCTTTGCTACCTTGCCACAGGAGCTATGGTGTCCCAGAGAAGGAGTGCCATCCTTGGTGGACATTTACTCCTCACACGTCCAGCTGAAAGGTCAGGGCCGTGGATGTCTCTATCACACAGTACCGAGCCCTTCCAAATGAATGTGTATGATGGCGAGGAAACTGATCCATGGATCTCCCTGAAGAGCCAGCATCCTGCATCACTAATCTCTCCTGCCACCTCGACTTCAGGGAAGATGCTTGCTCTGGTTCCCTGCTTTCTGACTCCTGAAGCACACTGCACCACACACAGCTCCAGCCAGGGCTTTCTCTTTCTGCACACATAAATAAAACAACTTTTTTCTGGTGCTCGCACTAGACCTCACAAACTGCAGCAGCACAGAAAAGCACCAGTTCAGCTGCCGCTTTTGCCACCAGTTTTTCTCCTAAGCAGGTGCCTTTGTGCTTCTGTTTTACAACTTCACTGCACGCATCATGTGGCTTCAACATGTAACTAAAAGCACAAACGTATTTACTGTTAAAGCAAGTTTGTAGGAAGTGGTCCAAGGACCATCCCATATTGAGGAGATAAATTCTTAATGATTTGGCCTTTTTCCCCTTTACCACTCCTGTTTTATTAAAACTTCCTGCTCCTCTTTTGCATCTTGCTCCTACGCTTGGAGAGAAGCGGCTGTGCACGTGTTACCCGGTGTGTGCTGGTCGTGGCGTTGTCCCCATGCCAGGAGCCTGTGGCAGGGGCAGTGCCCAGCCACATTCCTCCGGAAAATGGGAAAGCCTCAGGGAGGTCTTTCCGTAGATGCTTTCCCTTTGAAAGCCCCGCAGGATCTGTGTGCATGTGTAATCTGTGTTGGCCTGCTGCAGCGGTCACTTCACACTAGTGTCAGTAGGGCTGGAAGCTGGAGTGGAGTCCGGCAGGATCAGTGTCGTGGTTTAAAGTGGAAAGCAGCTAAACGCCACGCAGGTCGTTCACTCACCCTCCTCCCTCCGCATGGGATGGAGGAGAGAATCAGGAGAGTGAAAGTAAAGAAGTCATCAGTTGAGAGAAAGACTATTTAATAATTAAAACAACCCAAA
>NW_010184270.1:0-10907 GCF_000695765.1 Mesitornis unicolor
CGTGCGGCTCCAGGCACAGGCGTGCACCCAACCTGGCGGGGAAAGGGAGTTGCAGACCGGGAAGGGTGCTGGGAAATGTAGTTCTGCTGCGGGAGAGCCGGCGGCAGTGCTCCCTTCGCGGCGGGGCCTGCCGGAACGGCGAGGGGGTGTCCTGGAGGGCCTTTATCTTGCCCTTCCCGCTTCCGTTACCACTGAAAGCGCTTTCCCCCCAGCGCTTTCATTGCTTTTGCTGTAGAGGGCTGCCAAGGGCTGGAGCTTAAAAGAGCCCAACAGCTCGCTTCATGTTCTCATCCCCATCCCAGCTGTGCAGTCCTGTCGCAGCTCAGCTAAACGCTCCCCGTCCCTGCTGCTGCTTTAAGCCTTTATCTTGCCCTTCCCGCTTCAGTTACCACTGAAAGCGCTTTCCCCCCAGCGCTTTCATTGCTTTTGCTGTAGAGGGCTGCCAAGGGCTGGAGCTTAAAAGAGCCCAACAGCTCGCTTCATGTTCTCATCCCCATCCCAGCTGTGCAGTCCTGTCGCAGCTCAGCTAAACGCTCCCCGTCCCTGCTGCTGCTTTAAGTCTCTGAAAGCCGAAGACGTTTGGAAATTTGCAGTGTCATTGCAAAGTAGAGAGCAAGACTGGTTAGACCAGCTGGAGAATTTTATCTTGTCTGAACCTGCTCTGGCATAAAATTATTTATCAAGGAAGCATCTGCACTTTTCCTGGGAATTAGGCACACTGAAAATGTAGTTGTTGGGTTTTTAGACCTGACATTTGTGACATTATGTTGCATCAAGTGTTTTTTGCAAATAATCTAGGGAAGAGTTGATTTCCTGCTGGCGTACTTCAGACCTCTGTGTCCATGCATGAGGGTGACAGATAACATTTTACAGGTGGTTGAAATGCCTCTATAATAAATAGGCTTGGTCTGAGCAAGTTTTGAGAGGGCTGGAATCCATGACACTTGAACTAGCTCAGTGCTGGCACTGTGCCACTCAAACAGTTTTCACAGCTTAACACAACACTTCAGTGGGTACTAAAGATCTTCATTACACTGCCATAAAACCCTCAGAGGGATCTTCCTCTTTCTTCTGAATGAGAAATGCAGCATATCCTCTAAAACACATAACATGTAAAAATCTGTTGTGTTTTTTTTAATTTACTTTTTAGGATTTATGTGCAAATGTAACATTATGTAACTTCATGGTACATCTGCATCCACCAGGACTTTGGTGGAGCATTTCTTGCATGATGCAGATGTCTAAAGGCTGCAATTACTCTAAGCACAACTGTTTTTAACTTGTAAAATGGGAATACAACTGTTCATAGCCTAGAACAATAAGGGAGAGAAATACAAGGACAAGAGCCTATGTTTGAGACCTATCCCTACCATAATCTCAAAGAGGAAAGGTAGAGGTTTTTCCACACACTTCCTGGTAACCTGCATTGCATCCTACAGCTGTAGGTGGGGCGGGGCCCAGCCAGGTTCCTGAAGCTTTTGCACTGTGGTCCCAGCCCTTCCTTGCTGCAAAGCCTTTCCTGATAGTTACATTAGTGCTTAAAAAGGTCCCTTTTGGTTCCTGCAGCTCCTTGTTTTCCTTTGCCAAACAGATGACATGTAGGTTTGATAAAGTACTTTAATTTGATGCAGTGGAGGCATTTATAGACCTATAGGTACCTCATTTGGTCCTGATGGTGGTAAGGCATGAAAAGCAGTTGTCCATATGAGATGCTTTTATTGCACCTTAAAGCGATACTGCCACTCACTGCTCTTTGATCAGGTAGATCTGCCTCCTGGCAGAGTGTTGAAACAGGTAACAAGCATACATCGCTACCTGAACCTTTTCAGTTCCTGCAGAGCGCAGGAAGCATGCCAAAAAGAGACTCTGATGGCTCATTACAATACATTTATTGCATTAAAGTTCAATTAGCAAGTGTCAAGATTTATACGGGGGGAAGTCGAGAGTACAAATCCTTCTGTTAGATAAACGGAGATGCCAGCAAATGACATCTTCATAGGCACATCCTTATTCTTTTGATTTTTCTTAGCAGACTCAGGCAGTCATGTTCTTCAGGAATAGAAATTAATGTCACCTCTTTGACTTGAGTGATGCTATAAATATTGATTTACATAAGCTGAGGATTTGTTCCCTACTGTAGAAAACCCTTTCCTTTCCAATTCTGTGTTTCATTATTCATTATAAACAACTAAACATATCAGAAATAAATTTTAAAAAAAACAAACCACAGTGCAATAAAATAAAGATTTCTAGCTCATACATTACCACAACATGAACCCTTAAGAACACAGACATGACCATAAATGTTAGAAAACAGTCTCTGAGCTGACAGCTATGGGAGAATGCGTGATCTTCACAAGATACACCTCAAGCTCTGAAAACTTAATTCCACAACAGATTTCAAGCAGTGACTGCAGCCTTAGCAGCTGTTTTTGTTCAAGATTTGAAATGGTATGTGATTTTAGATTAGATGCCAATTTAGGTATAAATTGCACTGATACATTGAGGTTTAGGCATTTTTATGGCCATAGATAAGGAGCGCACCTCAGGGCCCTATACTTACCAGAAACTCTCCAACAGCTCCTTTGGATGTATTTTTGGTGTTAGTAATTATTCAAGGTTGAAGAGGGCAGCAAAGAATTGCTTTTGTGCCAATGTAGAAAACATGTATGTGCCTTGAAGTACACCTGTGCTAAGTATTGATAGTCCTCGGTGCTCTCCTATGTAGGGGGAAACATAAACCAAGATATTAACCGGTAAGAGAAGCTTGTAACGTCTGTCTGCCACTGCTCTAGCACCCATGATTTTGTGCACTGATCTGAAGCTTCTTCAGTTCCCTTCAAGAGACCCCTGAGAGCCCTCACTCAATGCACAGCCAACACAGCCCAAAGTTACAGGCTGTCTTACATGTGATACCAAAATACTGGGTATGAAAGTACCTATGAAGCAGAGGAGACAGACAATGCTGGCAACAGCAAGTCAATAATGATTTACACCCGAAATAACCACATGAAACTACAAAACGACTCAGTAATGAAGCCACAAGGTGTCAGCACTAGCCTGTGTATTTAGAAAATAGCTATCCTTGCTTGGGGGACGGTTTGTTTGTTTTAACCTGTGTTACTCAGCATTTGTGAATATACAGTTGAGGTTAAACTCACTTCTTTAATTCACCTCACTTTAATGACAAAGTGAGATCCTCTTCAGATGAATGAAAAATACTCAACGTAAACTACTATGGTTTCAACAGTAACAGGACAAAATTAAAAAATATGAAATCTTTAAAGTTCATAATTAAGACATAAACTTTGTATCTTTAGGTCATCAACACATACCCTTGTATCTTAGGCTAAAGAAAATATTATTCTTTTATGCACATCAACTGCTAGCATGAGGTGACTCCAAATTAAATGCCATTTACAAAACAGTAGTAAAAAGAAAATGAAAACCAGCTCTTGGGAACACCAGCTCTGGTCGTACCCAGTGATTATAGCAGTGACTGACTTCATTTCAGAAACAACTTTGTTCAATGTCTCAGTTAAAGCATATGGTATTATCAGCAGTGCTACACTTGAATGATTCATGTAGAAGACTGAATCTTGTTCAGTTAAGAAGGAGAATGAAACACATGGTTGTAAGGCAGAGCAGTCAATAGCACCAACACAAAAATGTTCAGTCAGTGGGCCAACATACGAAATACAGCATCAATAAGACCTCATGATAAACAAAATCCAGAGCACTGTCTTGCAGGGTTAGCCCACATGGCAGCTGTGTGCATGGAACATGAGTTGGACATACAGAGATCTGAGTAGCAGAAATATATTTTGTCCATGTTCAGTTTGTCACAAAATGTCTTACCAATCCGTCAAATGTTATGTTGCACAAGACAAACAGAATATAATTTAAGACCCTCTATTATGTATATTTCTAAGCTTCTGTTGATCATGATCACTTGGACAGTGCTCAAGTAGCTGACACATGCGAGACCCATGACCCATCCTTCCTTGCAGCCTGCAACTACAGGGTAGCAATACTACAAACACAACAAACAAAGCACACAGTGTAAAAGCAAGACATTTCTTGGTGCCTTGAGCCAACTCTTCTCAGCCCACTGGAAAGGGGCTAAAATACCTGTTCAAACCTGAGAGATCTCAGAAATTGTAGCATCCCTGTTTGAGAGACTTCTACAGCTGCTTTTCCTTGCTGAGTATTATGAGAGTTCCTCCTCTCTATTGCAGTCTCTAATACAATTTCATGTTTTTTGCAAAAGCCTGTTCTGACTGCTTCAGGAGCTGCTCTGTCTGGCCAAGCAATAGGGCACCAATGTCAGTAGATAAAGAACACACAAATTTGTCATATTGGCAACTTGATTATAGTTGCATCAAATAGGTTACAAAATCACAGCACAGAGGTCAACCTCAACATTCTGGTTACTTATAGTAAGTGACAATTGGGTTAATACTTTGTTAAAATACAGATTATTACATTTATTTACAAGCTTCATTGTGATTCTGATGGTGAAAAAGAAAACAATGTAGTCCCCCACATCTGTTAAATTGCTACTGTGACCAGCCTCACTGTCTTAAATGGAATTACTCAGGGTAATAAATTCAGGCCCCATGGTGCGGAAAGGAAATGCTAACACAGGGCAGCAGCAGAGACTTCTTTAGCCTCACAGAGACCTTTTTCTCCCCTTTTATAAATGCCATGCCACACATTTTCTTAGACTAAAAAGGCATTTATTATAACAGGTTTATAAATATTGTTGTCTGTCACTGTCAAATAGCTAACAAGGCTCACTTGAACACCAACATTTAGTATAAAACTGATGTTACAAAGCAATATTTTAGGGCATGCATGCACTGATTGTAAAATAGTCCTGTAGGTCACCATAATTCCATTATGTATTCATTCAGTGTTATTCTTCTGAAAAGACTAGTGCACAAACACAAGGAAGTCTGATGATTATTTCTGGACTACAAAACTCCAGTTCTGCGCTCCTACCCGACCAAATGCTCATTGGCTTCACAGGGATGGTGGGTATTGGCACACAGAACAGAGCCTAGCATAGAGAATGCAGAACACCACTTAACGCTATAGTTACAAGTTGCTTATTTGTATGTTTTATCTATGTATTCGTCTTGAGAATGCTGAACAAAGTCAAAAGGCAGAGATGACATTTCAGGTTCAACCATTACACTTCATGTAATACAAAACAAAGTGGCAAGAGTTAACATAGCTACGACAGCCTGCTTACTTGGAAAGAGGTTAAAGCAAACCAGACCTCAAGACATATTAATCAGAAATACCAAGGCATACCAGGCATCTGTTTTAACCTAAACAGAACTCATGATGCTTCAAATACGCTAACAAAATATATCTGTCTAAATAAAGGCTGGGAACATCACACACAAATATCAGGGTCCCATCATTTCATTTTTCGAATCAGTTAACAGGTTTGGAATTTCAGCTGTGTCAAGACATGAACGAAACTTCCAGCTTTACAGAAAATCTGTAATTTTTTCTATTTCAATTTTTACCACTGTTTTCATATCACCGACTGTGAAACAGAAATAAATCACTGCTTTATGTGTGAGCAGTCCAACATTCCAGAAACAGATACCATATTTTGTACTTAAATAAGATTTTTTTCCTCCTAGATTTAAATATGGCATCTGTGTTTCCTTTCCTATTATCTTAATACTCTGTATGACAATATTTTCTTAACTTACTGAACTTATCCTTGTTTCATCTTGTTTGGAAGAAAAATGTAAGTAATACTGTAAAAAGACTAATGTAAGGCTAATTTTTGTACCCAAGAAGGTGACAAAAGGTTAGTATACAAAAACTGCAAATACCCTAGATGTTACCCTATGTAACATTCCAGGTTTCTATGTATTCTTCTGGATCACTTTGCCCCCAGAAAAATCAGCTAGGAGTCAGGCAACATGTAGGTTTCTGTGTTTTGTCTTCTTTTATCTCCAAAGCAGAACCTACTCTTTTGTTTTTAAACTGTCTTATATAATTCTCAAACTTACACACACAAGCAAAAATACCTTCAGCAAATTTACATTGCCGAAATATTAATTCTGGAAATAATATCTTTCATTAATCTGAACTTTGCAGGTCACTGCTGTGAAAATCAGCAAGAATATTTTTATTCCTTGGAACACAACCTAAGTGAATTGTTCCTTTATTTAGTCTTCCACTAATACCATCTTATGAAACTGAACTGAACAATGTCAAGCTTAAGAGAAAGATGTGAAACGAAATTAGGCAACACGTTGCAATCACTAGTTGCCATAAAACGTTCACAGCCCTGAGTAGGCATTGGAGCCATAAAAGATTTCCAGCTGCTCATCACTTTTGAAAAATCCAATTACTTCTTTAAAAATGTAAAGATGAATTTGAGTAAATACCATTTAGAAACGGCTCAGAAAAGTACTGGTACCAGGTAATTCTGTAACACTCTGTAAAGAGCACAGCACCTTTACAGAATGTTTCTCAAGAGCACCAAATAAAAGTTCACCTTGTGAGGACATTCCTGAACATCCTCTAATCGCAGATCAAAACTAGCCTATACGAAGCAGCAGCTATTTCAAAACAGGGGCTGTGGAGTCCTGCACGTATTCCAACCCCATGGTGGTTTGCAAGAACATTCCTTCTTAGATAAGAAATGCAAAAGTTGGGTAAAAGCAGCACTTGTGAATGGCTATGAGTCAGGGGAAGTTCAGAAGGGACATTAGGAAAAGGTTCTCCACTAAGAGGGTGGTTGGTCACTGGAACGGGCCCCCCAGGGAAGTCACAGCGCCAAGCCTGTCAGGGGTCAAGGAGCATCTGGATAACACTCTTAGTCACAAGGTTTAGTTCTAGGTAGTCCTGTGAGGAGCAGGGAGTTGGATTTGATGATCTTTATGGGTCTCTCCCAACTTGAAATATTCTATGATTGCAATTCAAACTACTTAGCAATCCAAGAGGAGGAAAAAAAAATGCCCCTTTCCTTACAGCAGATTCATTGCTATCGCCAACTTAAATCACAGATATTCAAGGCAAGTAATGTCTTTTAAGTCTGCTTTTTCACACCTATCAGCTCCACAAGCTGCACACGTCCTCCCTGACATTTCAAAATTACACTGGTTTTGCCTCACTATCTGAGCCCAAATTAGGTAAGTTAAATAACCGAGTTCAAACATGCATAATTTTACCAAACCCACTGTAAAAATAAGAAAAGCAAAATGGAAGTTATCTAAGTGATTATTTCATACTAACAGCACAGGTTTAGAAAATGAAAGTTTACCTAGACCTTACTCTGTATCTGCAAAAATCAGATACGTCAACATATAAATTGCACAGAAATAACTTGATATTAAAAAAATGTGGTTAAGTTAGCATACAGTAAAACAAAAAAAACCTTTATTTTTATTCATTTTTGTAATCAGGAAATTGAGATTTTCTTTGAAACCTTCCAGTTAGATCCATATCTGTGCTGGGCAGATTGAGGGGGGGTGCATTAGCTGCATTAGCCCCTAACACACTGCTACAGAAACATTGATAATGAAATTTTAATTAGAGGAAATAGATAATGTACAATGAAAGCTGTTAAGAATTAAGATTTAAAGCCTCCATCTTTTGATACTCAGAGTGCCACGAGTAGTTTTTAATACAGTCAGTGAGCTGGTAATTCCACAGCAGCTGACTGCCCCCACTATCTACTGAGTCTTGGCAGGTTTTCATAGCTCCAAAGGCAAGACCAAGCCTCTGGCTCTTACCTTAGAGTTTCATGGAAGGACACATCCTGAGGCATAGTCTGACCTTGTCCTCATGTCAGCCCTTATGCAGCCAGGGCCCACATAAAAGCTAAATTGTCATTGAAGTCAGGCTCTTTTCCTTCTGTTCACATTAAGTAGTATTTGCTTATGATTAAGAATGCCAGATGTGCTCTGCCACATGTAAAACCCATGCAGAAATAGGAAGCATGCCAAAACCACTAGCCCTTGTCCTTCAGCCTTACTACCAGTCTCTTCCACTCTTCTGTCCCAAAGTATTTGAGGTCACCTATGCCTCACTGTATGGCTCTGAAGCAGACTGCTTCATCTGTTCACTTCATGCTCTGGAGTCAGGGCTGAAACGGAGGATGCTAATTCACGTGCTGGTTATGCACATACAGAGCTCCATGAAGCACTGAAACAACTGTAATAGTTACATGTGTTTCCACTTCTATCACAAATATTAGGCTCTAGACCAGTTATATTTCATATAAAATATTAGCACTCTCACAATAGGTATCTCCGAAAATGAGTGATACTAGACCTTTTGTAATTCTGTGAAATACATGTTTCCTTTTCCTAAAACTATTACCCAATACTTTTGAAGATGGTAAAAAAAGGGAGGGGGGGATGTAAACCCACTACACACCAGTGTGGCAAACCAGTGAAACCATGGAGTCACAAAATGCGATATAAATGGTAATACAAGTTATGAAGTTTGCATATATGCTTTAGTTCTGCCTCTAGAGTACAGCAAAGTGCAAACTTCCAGTGGACCCAAAAGAGATCAGAAAGACCAGATGGGGAGTCTATTCTCTAAAAGGAGAATAATTTGCTTCTTTGTAAATATCTGATGCACTGGATGGATGGGGAAGGAGAAAACAGACAAAAAATATGGAGGCCTACATCTCCCCTTAAACTTACAGCAGTCATTTACTTACAGATAACTGAAGTATCATCAGTGACACAGATTTCTGTCTGTGTCCTGGATAATCATGAAGACTGCTGTGTGTCAGTCCTCCTTACCCACTAACTCCTCTTCACAGCTGGGATAAGACTTCTCAGGATCATCTCACTAAACAGCACCAGGCCTCTGAGGAAATGGGGACAGGACATACGCTTGTGACGAGGAGCACAGTTCTTTTTGGAAGAAGACTGGACATGAACACTCATAGGAAGAACACCATCCACAGTCTGATAAAAGAAGATACCCATATTTGAGGGATTTGGTGTAGGATGGGTCATGCTGTCTGTTATTTCCTTTTTGCAGTAGTCATTGAGTACATGGAGGTAGTTGCAGGGCTCATCTTCTTGGTTCAGACACAGGATACAGCACCCCAGACAAGCTTCGAGATTGCTGCCTGGGTGGGTCGCTGATGTACACCACACCCCAGTCATTCTCTAATCCTTGCTGAAAACTGGAAAAGTCTGTGCCAAACACAGCTTGGACAACTTTTAACCCAATCTGGGGGTTTCCTCAGATTAGGGAGACCACAAGTGTTTATTTTCTTGCTATCCAAATGTTGCAAGTCCAATCAAGAAGGGAAAGAAGGTCACAGAGGGATTTTAAACTTTTCTCATCAATATGCTCCTTTTCAAACCCAGAGTATATCCTTTATAATAATAGAATTTTGAAGAAAGCATCATCTGGTATCCGATGACATTATCAAATTGGCTAGGCTTTTTTTTTTTGGGGGGGGGGGAATCAATTAGCATCTGGGAGTACCTCACCTATACATAAAAATATACATAGTTATTTGATTTCAGAAAAAAAAAATACTTTCCAAAAAGCTGTCCTCTCCACTTATTTTTCTCTCTTTCCTATCCTACTTATTATTAATGTAATTTTAGGCCTAGCTTATTATTTGCAGTGGCATACCAGTCAGACACTACAGTCAGAAAACAAGGTCCCATTGCAATAGGCACTGTCACAAATACAAGCAGCTGATTTCTCTTTCAGTTAACGTAGAAACTTTCAGTACAAACAATCTAGGTAAGATGGACAGGGTGAGCAAAGGGTGATAACATGGTGAACGTAACAAGCAATGGTCGCAACTGCATTTTGTTCTGCATGGAAGGAACATATTCAAGAACATTAATTAATGCCTTACGATCTCTGCCAGTACTATCTTTCTAATTAATAATCACAGTTACATTTCCAAAAGACACCATATTCTAAATAGGCACTCTCTAAGCACTGTGTCTCCATATTAGGTCACCTGGCAGCAAGTAATTCTCAAAATAAAAGCACTTTGAAAATGTGTTCCTTAACAGCTGTTTGCCAGCAGTCACCATAAGGAAACAACAAGTGATTTGATTTGGAGAAGGAAATGTCTACCTCCTTTTCCGAGGGAGATATTTTCCTTTGGTTGGTTTTGGTACCTGTTAATTAGAGAAATAATAAAAAACCTACCTGAAATGTCCAAGTCACTTTAAAATTACTTTGAAGAAAGTTACTTTGTAGTAACTTTCAATCACAACTGAATTTTGTTCAGGATCAATCCTGCTTTTCAATGCTAAAAAAGAAAAAACCCCATGAAAACCAAAATACTTTCCATGACAAGTTACAACACCTACTCAACTGTTAAAACTTACCACGTATCATACAAAGTTAAGCACCACTGAATTAAAGCCTTTTCATTTCTTTTATGACATTTTTATTCTCAAATTTCATTCCAACGACTAATTTCTAAGCACCTTCTTTGTTTGTCAGCTTGAATCTCCTACTCCTGCTTTTCTCAGACAAAATGCCGCAAGACAGCGAACTGCCGCAAGACAGCGAACGGTCTTTGAATAAGGAAACTTACCCCAACTCCTGCTTTTGATCTGCCACAGTTATTTGCAGCTTTCAGCTCTCTTTAAACTTTCTTCTGTCTTACCTCTGCTACCTGCAGTGTTTAGAGCAAGAATTATGGCTTTACTGACATCTGGGAAGTAGCATGCAAAATTCTGGAACAGTTTACTAGTGAATAGTAATACACATAAACTCAACCATCAGTTGAAATGCCAAATTGATTTGCTGCTTGTTGCGGACTTTTCTTTCGTCCCATTTGATTAGAAATAATTATTGCTAATTAAGTACTTTGAAGGTTGGGTGAAAGTTTTTTATAGAAATGCACATTTCTGCTAATACTTCAGCAG
>NW_010184270.1:10925-13393 GCF_000695765.1 Mesitornis unicolor
CGGCAGGACCATTCAGACAAAAAAAAAAAAGGGGGGGGGGGGGGGCGGAATCTATATTTTACCCTAGCTGAGAACTGGAGTACAGCTGAAGAAGGAAGCAGTTCATGCTTGGCAGTGGACATATCCTTAAGCAGCAAATGCCTCTGCTCTGAATTTGCTGTTGCTTTAGAGCCTGAATTTTAAACACGTCTGACTCCACATAAGTGCAAAGCAGCTCTACCGGTGTTGCACATTTACCTTGCTATCCTAAATCCAGCACCATATTAAAGGAAAAAAAAGAGGAGACAAAATAGGGTTCTATCCTACTTCAGTACCTTTCAATTATCAGATTAGCCCTTTAGTGAGTAATCAGGTAAATGCCTGGAACTAAAACAGTAAATACAAGGCCAGAAACTAAAGCAACCCCAAGGCTACTTGAAATAGCTGTGACCTCTGAGCAGGAGTTGCCTACAAATTAACACAAAGGAGAAAAAATTTGCCCTCATGATTTCTTCACGTCACCTGGTTGCTGAATAGAAAATTCATTATCTAAGGCTTCAGCTCTCTGCTTCAGCCAATCTTAAGGCTTAATTTCACAGCCATCGTGGACCAAAGAAGGTCTTCCTTATTAGGACATCTCCACTATATATTTCATCAGATGATGAGTAGGCTATCCAACTGGAGAGAAGTAATTTATACTAAATAAAGCTACTCTATGCACTTTTAAAGTTCACTTCATTCTGAATTTCTCTTCCCCCTCCTAAACTCTAATCCAGCAATTTTAAGTGAACAAATCCTTAAAGACATCAATGAAAACATGCATTACTAGGCAGTCTTTCTTTTGAAATAGTGATCAAGTGTTTGTGATGGAGATAAATTCATTTCCAAATCTAATGCATATACTTTGAGCATAGGTTTGAGGAATGCTGAGCCTAAATACAGTTAGTCTACAAACTCGGTCTTTGAATAACGATGCAAACCCAGCAAAGCCAGTTAAACTTTTTACACTCTTTGCAGCAATGAGAATAGAAAGAAGGTCCATCACATACTTTACCAGACCCTGTGTTACAGAGTCCTCAAGTGTATCACATTAAATAGAGCTTTGGCACAGTCTGAATTTTAATTCTATTTAAATAGAATTTTAACGCAAATAGGGAAATGAATGAGTAACCTTATGTAAGCGCATTTGACTGCTACATAGAGACATGTCATACACTTCCTACTATGTGAAGAACAGAAATTCTCCACAAGAACTCAAAGTTTTTTATAATATTCCCTGGCTCACAAATACATTTTGACACTTTCCATTTCTGTAATATTTAGCATTCATCTTTGTAATATTTACTGGAGATAAAAAAATCTGTTTCTTCTTCAGCTCATCTTTTTCCACAGTAACTACATTTTAGCAATGGTTTGATGAAACTAAAGATACTGCTAAATATTTCTTATTAATCCCTATCTTTCCTTACAAAGAATCTCAATTATATTTCCATTTCTTTGTAAGTAAACAACAGCTGCCCATATTAATATTTAACATGAACAGGATATACAGGCATACAACACAGAAAACCAGATTACTTCATACTACTACACAACTGCTTTAAAACGTATTTACATATCAGCTGAATTACTTGTTTTTTTCATAAAAAGAGAAAAATCGATATCTTCTATTGGGAGGATGTCCTATGGCTTCTTGGGAACATCTATATTCTGTATATTTTACACTTGTTTTTATTACATGTGGAGAATTTACACTGCTGTACTCTCCCTTTTTCTTGTTTAAATAACTTTATATCTCAGTCATAAAAGAAGTAGCCTTTTCTTTCAAGAAGGCTGTTAAAACACTATTATTATAAAGACATTCATCATCTCTTTTCCACTAAAAAAAAATCATGTTAATGCTTGATTATGCAAGTTTAGTTTTGGAAAGTACCAGAGCAAGTAAACCTTGATAAATATATATTAAAAAAAAAAAATGGGAGAACTGTCCATTACTGAAGGGCAGATTTTATGCTGCTGTGTTGGTCTCCTGATCTTAGGTTCAGAAACTGCACTTGCAGTTGTGCTGTCTGCTCCAGAAGTACCAAACAGCATTATAATGTTTTCCCAAATTTGCTTTTTGGGAGCAATTTGGAAGGCAATTTGATAAGTTGTCCGTCACTAAATTTCCCTAAACACATATACAGACATCCCTCACACATACATACACACACGTGCATAGACACATCAACTTTACAAAAGTCTCCTTTTCTTTGAGCAAGTAGTCACAACACTGAAAATATCCTCCTATGTGTTCACTGGTTATTCTTAAATGACTTGTCACCACTCTGCCACTCAAAGGAGATGGTTATTTCATTCTTCTGAGAAGCTAACTATGTTCAAAAGCAGCTAGATGATGATGATGGTGGTGTGATATAAATTCCGATTAAAAAACGTATCTCCCATCCGTATAGCCATCCATCCTGAGAAATGTCCACTGACAAATTCCT
>NW_010184270.1:13424-18300 GCF_000695765.1 Mesitornis unicolor
GGTTTCCATCGGTCATGGGGTTCCCATCAATAAATAGAAGGTCAGTGCAACAATGAGGAGCAAGCAGAATGGAGAAGAGAAGGTCTGATAGGCAGCTGACGGCATGAAAATATCTTCATACTTGTAAATACTGACAACATGCTCTGATACAGGTGGTGAGTCTATATCATGACGAGTTATGGAACCTTTAGTAAGTAAGGGCAGAAAGAAATAATGTCAGACGCATGTTTTCTATAACTCCAAAGAAAGAAGTAGATAGCCAAGCAATTTTCAGACCTACAGGAGCATGCAATATTACACTGTCAGTGAGTAGGGTCATTTCTCCGCTTTCTGAAATTAAACATCTGAACGAAACAAATGAAGTTCAAGTAAACAATAAACATCTTTCATAGGAATTCAGAACATCTAGTTGTGAATTATTCTTACCTAAATTTATCTTTGGGGAGTGGGGATAATACCTACATAGCAATGAAAACATGACACGTAGGACGATTATTTATTTTGTCTTCCTTTTTATCTGTTTTAAGCCTCACGCTGCCAGAATTTTAGTTGATTTTTTAAAAAGAGAGCATAGTAAGAATATTGTAGTTGAAAGACATTTATCAATTTTGGCACCCCAGTTCTGTAAGAACTTACCCTGAATTGCTGGACCCCAAGCAAACAGATAGTACCAACTCAAGTGCAGATCTACGATGGTTTCCTCGCGGGGAACATACACAGGACGCTTGAATCGACACGTTACGCGGTTGTTTTCAAAAACTCCTTCTTCGTCTCTAGCAGGATTTCTCTGGATTTCTTTAGCCCACTGACCGACATTATAGAAGTGCTGTATTCGGACTCTTCCGTTATCATCATGGACACAAGCCATGACATCATCTCCTCCCTATGTGGCAAAAACACATTGGTAAAAGGAAAACAGAAGAGTCAAAAATTTAATAATTTGTTTATATAATTTTAATTATTAAAAACTAATCAAGACCTGGGGCTCTCATTCCCTTTTTCTAAGTTACATACACAGAAATATTTGTTTCCCTAACAATGTGTCACTCGATCAGATCAAACAGCACAGAGTGGATAGTAATATTTACTGACCCCTACTATCTCTGAATTCTCTTTTGGATCTTTCTAGGAGTTATTTTACCTAACATATGTATTTGTAAGATATGATATCACACTGACATTAATTGATGTTTTCTTCCATAAATTTGTGAAGTTCTGGGATCTTGCTTCATAAAAACTTACAGTCGTGAATCCTTGGTGTGTACAAAATCCACTGCATCAAATCATGGACAGAAATTGAATACAATTTAGTAAAATAGAGGAGATGAATCCACTAAATTTTGGGAAATAATAGCATAAATTTCAGTCTGTCAGTTCTCTTGTCACATTCACTTAAGGGAACATGCCTTCACAGAATACAGTATAACAGAAGATGCAAGGAAAAAGTAATCAATATGTGCTTCTTTGCGTATCACAAGCAGCCACCGGGCATTACAAATAAGCAAAGAAACAATAGACAGAAGGAAGTGTGAGAGATTTGTTTGCAGAAACATTAAACCAGTTGCTAGATGTTACTCAAGGTCGCTGCCAAAGTGGCAGAACCCTGTATCACTCAGGGATTAGCATCACTTTTAGGAGTACTATCTCACAGAAGCCTTAGCATCAAGAACCATTACAACGCTGGGCAAGTTGGATGAATGGCATTTTACTGCACCCCACTGCCACAGGTACCAGTGCTGTACTAAATGCAGGTCCTACTTCTCCAAGGCTAGTCTTTCTGATACATCATGCTGATGATAGATGCGATGCTTGCTAGCATGGTCAGCTCTCAGTTCTTTCTTATAGCAAAAGCAGAGAAAGAGGGTGGAGTTCAGCTCTCCGGGAATATAGCTGTGTAGATTAGTAAAAGATGTGCTAGAAGTGAGGGGGAAAGGGGACAACGAGGTAAAAGATATGCTGCTGCAGGCAACCTTTCCAGTTTCTGTCTTGAGCCTACCCCTGCTTTCCATAACTTATTTTCCAGGATTAATTTTTACACATCTGAGCACAAATCCCTCATTCTTAAGTACAAACAGTCAAAAACAGAGCTGTTTCCACATAGAAAATAATGAAAAGGAAAGAAAAAAAAGCATTCTGAACCTCAATGAATAGGATGACACTACAAAATCCTACCTAGGCACAAAAGCCTATGAGTGAAAAAGACAAAGAAATAGGTCACAGGACTTTTAAAAAAATCTATTGAGGACAAAAAAATAGGGTTTTTTTCCGGAACTTCTGCAGCTATCCAGGCCACACCATTTTGATTAGCACCTCTAAGGCACAGCCCACTTCTCACAGCCAAGTTGTTTTGAGCCAGAGTCATTTTACCATTCCAGCCTCCGTGTCCCAGGACACCAAAACATCCTGGAAGTTATGAAAAAGGACGAAGTCAGCAGGGGAACAAGAGAGGAAGACAAGTGCTGGCTCTTTTAGTCCAGCTGACTGATGGGCATGAGAACATGTACACAGCAAATCTGGGAGCAAAATCTTTTATTTCACATGTACTTTATTCTTCCTATCAGAAGCCAAGACCTAACAGGCTGCTTGGTGTGCCTGGGCCGAAATGTAATGGGAACTTTCACAGGGACTGATGAGGTGCAGGCAGTGGGACCCTGGGGTCTACTGCAGGTTAGCAGAGTTACAAACTGGTAATGCCAGCTCTGACAGCTCAGGACCAAATACTTGAAGGTGCTGAGCTGCTTTGAAAACCCTTTTGAGTACTTGCATTGCCAGACATCCAAACTCATCCCAAAATTTGGCTGAAAAAAGTGTTCCTCACAACATTAAAAATGAGCTGTTTCTTATGACACAAAAGACTGCCAGTTTTATGTGTTTATTTACAGTGTCATATTAAAACACATACAGCAATGATTGAAAAACACCTGCCCTCACATTTCCTTTCTATTTCTCATTTTGGGTCTGATAAAAATGCTAAGTCAGCCCGAGTCTTCCCATTCATTTTAGTGGATCCTAGCCCAGGATGTCTAAATTCTGTCATTTTTTTCAGACTACTGCTTACAACTGTACAAGAAACGGTCCTGTCCTCTGACTTGTAATTTAGGGCACAGACGCAGTATTTTTTATACACTTTTCTACACTTTTATACACTGTTTCTGAATATGAACTGTTTTAATCCTAAACATTTCACCAAGGAACACAGACAAAACATCTTTGCATAAGTTGTCTATTACTCAAGTTTTTTAAAGCCCACATAGTACATGCTCCTTTTTTGCTTATTGAAACACAACGAAAACTGAAGCTTTTGAATGAAAAAGTAAATACAGGGATTAGCATAAAACCAAACCAAATAAAAACCAGGGGGAAGAGAGAGAAGAAGAAGCCTCAACAAGACTTCTTTCTAGAGAATATATGTTTAAATTAGCAGGAGTAATTTTGTCACGTATTTGTGGCTTCCCTGAAACAACATATAGGTATGAAAGAAATAAAAAGATTTCCAAAGTTTAACCGTGAAAGACATATTTCTGTCACTGAAAGTCGGCTGATTTACTGAAGAATAAAATCATTTGCTGTTTACTTTCTAATGTGCCTTTTGTCCAACTAACACTGACATAAACCACAACAGAACATTTTCACATGAATTGGCTCATCCCTCAAGGCTTTTCTAATAAAAAGGCAAAAAGCCAATGATATTTGAACATTCAAAGCTGAACCAAATTACTGCCATAATTCTCAGAGAAGAAGGAAAAGGTCATGTTAGGAAGGATGGAGCTGTTTTCTAGTCAGCAGTAGGCCTGGCTTCTGCTCGCAGGGTGGCTACCGAACAGTGCTTTGTCTTCAGCAAGTCAGTTTTTCCTTATATGCTCTGCTCTCAACAGATCAAATAGAAACCATTTATATTCTAGCATGTCAAAGTGTGCACACTGTCAACACGAAGAACTGTACGTGGCTCACCATTTTCTTGTCTGAGGAAAATCCCACAGCCACCCAGCCATCAGTGTCAGCACTCAACTCAAATTCAACATCAGCTCCTATTCTACGGTAACTTAGAAAGTAGTCACAAGTCTCTGCGTTGCATCCAGGTTTACCGTACCTAAATGGAATGGAAAATATAGGTCATTTTTCCTTGCAATTTCCTGCTATGGAACTTAATTACCTTTCTGCAAGAAAAAACTATAAGAATGCATTTTGGTATAATGGCAGTAAAACATATTATGCTATACACGAAGTGTTTGCAATTATTACTCTTTTAGTGTCAGAATGGATTTGAATGTATTTAAACATTACAGTAATAAATTAATTACACATAGTATTACTCTGTTGACCTTCCTAGCCCTGGTTTTGAAAGTGCTTCATGAAAATACAAGAAACACGAAATAACTGTAGGTCCACAACTACGACATGCATCTTTAAATAATCTAGTTTCTTCAAACAATATAGTCCATAACTGCAAAGTATATTCTTAAATAATAAACATTTACTAAAATGAATATGGAACATTTACCAAAGTCTCAAGCACAGTCAGCATTTGCAACCATAAAGGTATCTGCACTCTCATCTCAGACTGACCTGAAGCATCCCTTGGTTTTTCCACAGTCATCCACTCTGATTTTTGCAAATGGATCCACAGGAGGAGCAGTTGGGAAAGGGTAACCTGTATAATCAGAATAAATCATTACTAGAAAAAATACAAGGAATAAAAAGCAATAATAATAAAGATAAAGGGTTCAAATAGCATTTACTTTGTCTGCTGCTAACTCAGCTCAGTTCAGATGAGGGACTACTTTGTAATATACACAATCCTTTGCTCAGATGATCCTGGATCCAGGTACCAAAGTCACACTGATAACTGAAACCAAAAATTTTCTCTATTTCCCTA
>NW_010184270.1:18331-19422 GCF_000695765.1 Mesitornis unicolor
AGGATGCCGGAGCATGGCTTTGCTACACTGAGGGCAAAAGTTAACTTAAGGCAACAGGAACACAGCATAGTGCAGCCAACTACCAATTAGGGATTTTCACTCAGCTATCTCTTTGTGCACTCTTAGTCCCCTCAGGAAATCTGTAAGGGAAGTAAATCTGACTCCTTAGCTGTAAATGACAGCATTAAGTAGGACACCAGGTTCACAGCTGTAGGAATGGATACCGAAGGGACCCTATAATACATCCTCCATTAAGAAGTAAAATAAAACATGCGTTGCAAAAACAGGTAAGAGCCTATTAAAGCAGGGAATCGCCTGCAGTGATGACTTGCAATCACTTGTGAAAGTAAGACTCAGAAGAGCTGGACAACGAGAGCTATGACTCCAAGCAATCCCCTGTCTGCTGCACGACAGTACACCACACAGAAAGTGCAAACATCTGCAGACAGACCTTTACCGTCTTGACTTGTAGAAGGTCGTGTCTGTTGCATGAACACAGACATTTTAACAGGATGTTCCTCTATCTAGCCAACTGAAAATCAAAGTGCTAGCTGTGAAACTAGAAAGTCCCAAGAAAGTGCTTCATTGAGTGGGAAATAAACACTGCTGTTAGTTACAGCCTCTGCAAACAAACATTTAAACTACACAACTTCAGGCATTTGGGAGCCCTGATTCGCCTTCCTAGATTTCTGCCAATGCCAATGGAGAGACAAAGTATGCCGTAAACTGCAAATTTCAGCCTCCATTAACCATATCAGAAGCCTGGGTAAATTACCCTGCATAAACATACTAAGCAGACAAAATTTCACCGCAGCCTGTAGCGGAGCATCACCGAAAGCGTGCTCACAGGACATCCTGCCTTCTCACTTCTTCCTTTTTTTCAAACATATCAAACAACCGGGTTTCAATGCAGCCTAGCCACACAATGGGAGTTTTAACATTCTGCCATTTGTAACTCATAATAAAAAGCCACAAAACCCAGACACGACTACTGTATTTCGTACCGCTTAAGACATCACGGGGCATTTTTTAAAAAAACACAAAAACCAGGACTCCTGCTAAGTTAGCAGCCCGCAAAGCTTTTCACCCTT
>NW_010184271.1:0-1994 GCF_000695765.1 Mesitornis unicolor
ACCCCATAGAGTCCCTATAGATCCTTATAGACCCCATAGCCCCCCTATAATAGACCCCATAGACCCCCGATAGACCCCATAGCTCCACTATAGACCCCTATAAACCCCATAGACCCCCCCCATGGCCCTTATAGACCCCATAGACCCTCTATAGATCCCCTATAGACCCCATCACACCCCCTATAGACCCTAAAGACCCCCTACAGACCCCCATAGACCCCTATAGACCCCCTATACCCCCTGTAGACCCCATGGCACCCCCTATAGACCCCCTATAGCTCCTCTATAGACCCCCTATAGCCCCTGTACACCCTATAGATCCCCCACAGATCTTCTATAGGGCCCTATAGGTCCCCTACAGCCCCTATAGATCCCAAGGGCAGACCCCCTAGGGACCCTGTGTCTGCTTATGGGGGTCTATAGGGGCCCATAGGGATCTATAGGGGATCCAGAGAGATCTATAGGGGGTCCAGAGGGATCTATAGGACCTATAAGGGTCCATAGGTGCCCATATGGGTCTATAGCGTCTCTAGGGGTCTATAGGAGTCTATAGCAGCTATAGGGCACCTATAGGATCTACAGGGGCTTTATAGCTGCCCATATGGGCTCTATAGGATCTATAGGGGCTCCAGAGAAGTCTATAGGATCTATAGGGCTCTATAAGGGTCTATAGGATCTATGAGGGTCCAGAGAGGTCTGTAGGACCTGTAGGGCTCCAGAAGGATCTACAGCATCCATATGGGACCATAGAGGTCTATAGGATCTATAAGGGTCTATAGGTGTCTGTAAGATCTATAGGGTGCCCATAGAGTCTACAGGATCTATAGGGGGTCCTTGGGGGTCTACAGGATCTATAGGGGGCCTATAGGGGATCTATAGGTGCCCACAGGGGTCTCTAGGATCTATAGGGCCCCAGAGAGCTCTACAGGATCTATAGGGGAGGTCCATAGGAGTCTAAAGGATCTATACAAGACCATAGGTGCCCATAAGGGGTCTATAGGGGGTCCATAGGAGTCTGTCTATGGGGGTCTATAGGTGCCCATAGGGGTCTGCAGGATCTATAGGGGTCCATAGGGATCTACAGAATCTGTATGGGTCCATAGGAATCTATAGGATCTGTGTGGGTCCACAGGAATCTATAGGACCTGTAGGGGTTCATAGGTGCCCATAGGGCTCCAAAGGGGTCTATAGGTACTCATAGGAGTCTATAGGGGGTCTACAGGGGTCTATGGAGGTCTATAGGTGCCCATAGGGGTCTATAGGGGGGGTCCATAGTGGTCTATGGGGCTCTATAGGTGCCCATAGGGGTCTATAGAATCTATAGGGGCTCCATAGGGATCTATAAGATCTATAGAGGGCCCATAGGGATCTATAGGATCTATAAGAGTCCATAGGGGCCTATAGAGATCCACAGGTGCCCATAGGGATCTATAGAATCTACAGGGGATCCATAGGAGCCTACGAGATCTATAGGCATCTATAGGATCTATAGGGTTCTGTAGGATCTAAAGGGGATTCATAGGGGTCTACAGGATCTACAGGGGTCCCTAGGGACCTATAGGATCTATAGGGGTCTATAGGTGGTCCATAGGATCTATAGGGGTCTATAGGATCTATAGGAGTCTATAAGAGGTCAACAGGATCTATAGGAGTCTATAGGGAGTCAAAAGCATCTATAGGGGGGCCCTAGGATGTATAGGGGTCTATAGGGGGTCAACAGAATCTGTAGGGGGTCAATAGGGGGCCCATAGGATCTATAGGGGGTCCATAGAATGTATAGGGGTCTACAGGGGGTCAGTAGGATCTATAGGGGATCTATAGGGGGTCTATAGGACCTCTAGGGGGTCCCTAGGCACCTATAGGATCTATAGGGAGTCTATAGGATCCATAAGGCCACGGGTACCTTGGCGTAGCCGCACTCCACGTGCCTCAGGGCCACCTTGGGGTTGATGGGGTCTATGGGGGGGTGTCCCTAGGGGTCTATAGGATACATA
>NW_010184271.1:2101-2390 GCF_000695765.1 Mesitornis unicolor
GTGTCTTGGCGTAGCAGCTCTCCATGTGCCTCAGGGCCACCTTGGGGTTGATGGGGTGGCCGCAGGACACGCAGAAGATCTGCAGGTCGGTGTCCTCGCTGTCCCCTTCCGTGCTCTGAAACGGGGAGGGGGGGACATTGGGGACCCCCCCATGGCACCCACAGCACCCAAAGGGGGCACCCAGGGGTCCTGGGGGGCACCCAAGGGGGGCTCAGAGACCCTAGGGGTGCACCCATGGGGACCAAGATTTGGGGAGGGGGGCACCCAGGTGGTGGGGACCCCCCCCATG
>NW_010184272.1:0-27328 GCF_000695765.1 Mesitornis unicolor
TTTCAAGGTCCCTTCCAACTCCTAATATTCGTGAAAGGAACAAGTTTTTGTCAGGGTGACTGGAGAAGGGTGAAACACTTCTTAGGCTGGTAATCTGGAGCTGTGACTGCTCCATAGCTTTCCTTTGTGACCATATACTCTCTATAGCTCAGTTTCCACTGTCTAGGGACGCAATACTCTCCAATTGCTTTGGCCAGCAGCTTACCACAGTTAGAAGCTTTCCTCTGAGTCAGTTCAACTCTGTTGAATGCCACTGGCAACAGAGGATCATGTCTGAAAAATTGAGGTTTTTATCTTTGGTGCTACAGCCCTCTGAAACATTTATCAAAACATCATTCCATTCTCTTTAAACACAGGCTATGCAGCCCACTAGTATAAGTCTGTCTTTTTGTTATGTTAGATGTATGTGAACTATTGTAATTAACAACACGTCTGGTTCTTCTGTAGGTAGTTGAGTTTTAGCCAAATGTGGTAATTTTATGTTACAAAAGATAGACAGTTAATTCAACAGCCTTGACTAAAATCTTAGTAACACTAGAATTTTAAATCCATGTCTTAATCTCATATTGTCTCCTAGATGGGGATGTCCTGTTATAACACTGTGAAAAGGAAATAGCGCCAATTAAATCATTGGAGTTATAACAGGATAAACAAAGGGATTGACATTTCAGTTTTATTGCTGCAATGGGCAGAGCAACCCTAAGTCCTTAAACTCCATTGACCTGTGACAGCTGCATCCAACTGGGAGGGTGACTCTGTTCAAACAGGATTCAGCAGCCAGAAAAGCCCTGGGTCATAAACACCCAAAACATAGACCTGGATGTGGCCCACCAGCCTCAAACACCATGTTCACAACATGACTTCTAAATGGTACCTCCATGCTCAGCCCCCCTCAAGCAATGACACCTGTGACATTTACCCAACATTTGGTCCAAGCTTGAGGAGAGGATGTCTCTCACGTGGCCTGGGCAGCCCAAAGGGGACCACGGTAGCTGGTGGTCAGCCAACCAGCACTTCCAACAACCACTAATTGACTGTATGAAGGGAAAGGCAATGTCTAGAAACATTAAAGGGGATCAACCATTAGTGTTACCAAGTCTCGCTAAAACCCTAGCTGTGCCGTAGGGTAGTGACATTTTTGTTCAAGTTTTGACTTCTGTGTATTTACACACCAACATGTTAAAAATTTCTGAATAAGTATTCTGAAGAAAAGTTTCCCTTCAGATTAAGATCATACATAAACTATTTCAGCAGTAAAGGGATATACCTGTGTATTATATTTTCAATATAAACTTACTTTCGTCACGTAAGTGGCTGCTTCTGATCTCATTTCCCGTGTTCAAGATGGCTAAAGATCACTGTTGCTAAAATAATAATTGTGTAGAAACACTAGAGTCAGTGGTGGGAATCCAGAGCAACTCACATGACTTGGTGATGATAACTGGGTTTACATGAGCTGGAATTTCTCATTTTGTGACTGTGCATGATGTAGACACTAGATCTGCATGTTTTTAATTTGGCAAGACTCGGACACATCCATCCCAGGCGCAGCAAGCAAGATTCCTACAGCTTGGGCTGTCCCACATGTGGCAGCACAGTGCTTTGGCCATGCTTGCTGTCTGCACCTATCCATGGCAGGGAAAGGAGCCAGCCGGCTCCACTGGCCCTGGGGCAGAGAAGCAGACCCCAGCCCCTGCCAGGTCTCCCAGTGCAGTCACATGCCTGAGAGCAGCAGCAGCTGGAGAGGCTCTGCCTCTGTGTGTGAGTGCACACATGGGTGTCACCAGGAAAGAAGCATTAGAAATGTGCACATCAAGGGAACTAGTGGTCCCATGAAGCTGGGGCCAGCATGAAGCTCACAGAAGGCAATGGCTTCTCCTTTTGTCACTCAGCAGTAAACATTGAATGACACACTATGGAGGAGGGAATGACAGAGAATGAGAGGGAAAAGGTATACCAACTGTATGTGAAATCAGTTTTTCAATCAGTCTAACTTCCCAAAAACCCCACAACTTTACCCTGTGCCACGGCTTAAGGAACATACCACAAAAGCTGTAGTGGGTCCCCAAGGAAATACAGTATCCCTGTCCCCCTAACCTGCTGAATATTCGCATCCCAGCTCTCTTCCTTATTCCCTCCCACTCCCTCCCATCTCCAGAGGTTAAACTTGGAGACCCACAGGATGAAGAAATCTCTGGCCCAGGAGCAAAGGGAGCCAGGAGGATGGGAAATGCCAAGGTGGGTGGGAGAAGAGGAGGCCCGTAAGTGACAAGCATGCAAGCCAGGGCAGGCCTGGGAGCAGCGCTCCAGCTGCTCTCCCACCTCCCCATCTTCAGATGGAACCGCTTCGGTCCTCAGAAGCGGCATCTGACAGGCTGTGTAGATACTGAAACGTCTTCCAGATGCTCGTGCAGCGAGCAGGGGGAGCAAAAGGCTCCAGCAGCCCTTCCTCTAAACCCAGCCCATGCCCATGTCTCCCCACCAGCCGTCTGTACAAGCTCAGGAGCCCGCACGGTGGCACCACAGGCGGCGGCGCGGCCCCGAGCCAGTGCTGGCCCCGGAGCCAGTGGCGGTGGCTGGGCTGCAGCGCGCAGTGCCGCCAGGAGCGGGACTCAGGCCCGGGCAAGCGCTCGGGTGTTGCCTCCCCGCTCACTCTGTGAGCCCCGAGGATTCACACACCCGCTCGAGCACTGGCGTACTCCTGCCCCAGGAGTCCCCTGTAAAGCTCTCTTTGAGCACAAGTGACCAGGAGAGGTTTTACCGCTGTTATTTTGCAGCTTTTGCCTGACCCCCGGTAGCATCTCAATGGCAGAGCTGGCCCCAGTTGCAAGCAAAGTCACTGCTTTCACTATTGCAAGGCACAGGACTTCATCCAGCTGCGATTTTGTTTTTATTTTTGTTGTTAGTGATGGTAAAGTGCTGCATTTAATTAATTACCATTGGATTACATCAGTCAGCTGCAGAGACACGCACAGCTCGAATAAAACAGAAACCTGTGCTACTAGCTCCACCAACGGCTGGCCACGTTTCAGAGGAAACATGCTGAGCTGTACTTTTCTCACCCAAAGTAAAGGCTAAATGGACAGTAACACTCATCAGGGTCTAGCAGTGCTGCCTTGAAATGGGACAATGTAGCATCTTATCACTGGGGGAGACAGTGGCTTACTGGCTCCCCAGAGATACAGAAGAGAGCTGGGGAGAGGGGATCTGTCCTCTCCCAGTGTCATAGTGAGCTGCTGCTCAAAAAGCTCCCTGCACAGTGTGTGACACCTGTGTCATATTGTGGGGCCGGACGACAGTCACCATCTCCTTACTTTTCTAAATAGAAGAGCACAAAGTGTTCTGTAAGGATCTTCATATTGTTAGCACTGTTTCATTTTAGTTTCTTATTAAAAAAAAGCCAAATGAGTCACAGCAGAGCAAATATCACCAGGAAGGCCAGGCAGACTGCAGAAAAAAGATGCAGCCTTGCTGCGAGTCAAACAGAGACACTGGTTCCCACTGCCCCTCTCTCCTGCAGGAGCACTTCCAGACTCATCTCCTCCCACAGGACACTGCCAGTCTGGCCACTGAGATCCACAGAGATCTGCACAAGGGATCCAAAACAGAGGAGAAACCCACACTGCTACAGCTGGAGACATAATCTACTGCCCTGCACGCTGCGAGGAGATCCCTGCAAGGTCTCCTCATGAACATGTTCAGCAGCATAGTTCACTTTCTTTTCATGTGGCCTGACACAACCTTATCAACCCTTGAGAAATCTGGCAGGTCTCTCAATGTCCAAGCTGCTCCTGTATTCCCTGGTCCAACATCCCTCCAGTGTGAACTATGCACTATGTGAACTATGTGAACTATCCTTCCATTGCACACCATGTAGTGAGGTTGGCAGCTCGCTTCCTCTTCTATTAGCCATCCCTCTAGGGCCACATTCAGCAGTCTCATCCCACCACGTGCAAGGTGTATTTCCATCGCCTGCCTTTCCTTGAGCCCTCCCATAAAGACAGCACAGTTGCCAACACACACAAAACATTCTGCCACAGCAGAGTTGCCCCTCAAGGATCCCTGCATTTGTGGTTGCCAGGATTAATACCCCACGGCAAAACTTTGATCAGCTGGAACTGGAGCAGAATCATACCTCACAGAGAAAGGGCATGCTGCAAACCACACAGTCCCTTCCTGTAATTGGCTGCAAATAGTCTACAACACTTTTCTTTGTGTAGCTTTATCCAAAAATAAAATCCCTTCAGGCTGCGGTAGACCTCACTTTGATGTTTGTGGGAACAGCACTCTCAAATTATATGCAGTACACGGCACATGGACTGCATTGTGTAGCAGCTCAATGCCAGTGACAGTCTACAGCTTATATTTAAACACTGAATTATAGCTGAACTTCCTTGGGTAACATTAAGGTCAGTTTCAGGTTAATTTATTCCTTCCTGTATTCCCATAAAATAAATATTTTTCTGAATAATTTTGAGTTTGAACCCTCTGAAAATAGTTTTCCTGGAACAGTCCTAGCAACTACACTGGAATTCACCTCTCCACTGTCCCCATATAAATGAAATCTGAATTAAGTCTACTTGATTAAAAAATCACATATTTTTAAAAGCTATGGTTAATATTTTTTCTTAGTCAACTAGTTACTAAACCAAAAGCTTTCAATCTATTTAGCAGCATGTTCCTACCTACGCTTTATTCTGCTGGGTAAATCTGCTTTTCCAGCCAATCAACTCATACAAATTCCATATTGCTTATAGCAAGCTAAAACACACCCTACAGCTGTCAGATCCTAATAAATCTTCTCATATTTTGGACTTGAAATAAGTGACCTAAAGCTAAATATAAGGAGAAGATCTTTTTTCTTAAACAGAAAAGCACACAGAAGGTCGAAAGTTCATCTTGCAATCTGACTATCACATTCCTCCTCATTCTCCATGGCAGCAAGGGGGATCCTACCAACTGGGAACTCCGTAAATTGACAGAGAAACACATCTACATGTGGCCTTAAAAAACAATGATGGGGAAACATTACATTCCCATACATGACAGACTTGCTTTTCTGTTGTAGAGCCACGCCACCACCTGCCTTCCCAGCCATGCTTCCCAAGCATGACCCCAGGTCACTGGCAGTCTGCAGATTTCCAAGAGCTGATACTCTCATCTCTAGGGGAGAGTGACTGCTCCTGCCTCTCTTGCCTCGAAGCTGGACCCTTTGCTTATCTCCAAGAGAAGGAAGGAGACAGAAAAGGGGGCTTTTGGGGTGGTTAGCCTTACCTAGGGTCTCCTGGCCAGTTTCACAGCGGGGTGCCGTCTCGGTGGCCCTAAGCAGCCCACCGAGGAGGAGTAGGAGCCTCAGGACCATGCTGGAGCCCCTCGTGCAGGCAGCACAGTGATGTGGCACTCGCCGCCTGATGGAGCAGCTCCTCTGCTGGGAGCCTCAGCACGGATCTCGCTCTCCAAGCCGCGGAGGAAATCTGTGCGCTGCGAGGGCATACCCACGTCCCACAGCGTGTGCAGTCCAGGCGTCAGATTTCAGCGAGCATTTGAGCTTGGAAAGTAAAAGGCTTTGAGACGGAGAGGGAGGAGGAATGAGCTCCCCCTCCCCTCTTGCTGCCTGGTTTACAATTTCATAAACAGTTTGAGCGAAGGGGGTGGCTGCAGGGATGTGCCTGCTGCTCCTCAGCCAAGGCTCCAACTTCTTTGGGCTTCATACAGCGATTTTCCTCAGGGTCACGGGAACTTCATTATAGTGTGTTACACTGAAGCCGAGAGCGACTGCCAGGAGAAAGCAGGGCGGTGGGGAAGAAACAGAGAAAAGCAAACAATCGAATCAACTTTAATCCCAAAGAATGGTATTTCATAACCCATTTAGCTGCAAGTTTAAAACACAGCACAACACCAAAGGGTCTCAAAGCTGCATTCCCTCCAGCACAGTGAGAATGTAAACCCTCAAAACAGCCACCACGATCCCTCTCCACATACTCGTCCTTGGGCGTTTTACTTAAGATCAAGTTTACAAACTTGGAGGGATACCAGTATTTTCTGCCTACTCTTAAAAAAAACTTCACAAAAATGTAGATAAGATCCCAGAACAGTAATACAGGCTTTAACTGGATGGTAAATCTATATTAAGTTTGTGTTACATTTATTTTTTTAGGGGTTTTTTTAGCTGTTTGGTTGTTTTTCAGAGAAATATGTATTGTATGTTTTTATCCCTTTACAACAGATATGGTGGAGAAGCTTACCTTAAGTAGGATGTAAACGCTTCGTTTCTTACCTATGTATCAAGAAAATCTCCTGTATCACAGTAAAAGGAATATTTTTTTAAAAATGGATGAAAACGTCCTATATTTCCAGGCAGTGCATGTTCATTTGAAGACAGATACCTGCTTCAAGAGAGCAGGGAATCTGTCCTTGCAGTCAGGGCACGCTGACTCCTGTTGATCCCTATCTGAGAGATCAGTAGGGAGCTATGGTGCTATATGATAATGTAATCAAATAACTCCACCCCCATAGGGAGACATACAAAAGAGGCTGACAAGGCAGGAGAAAGGTGTATGCATCTTGAAAAGCAATTGATGTCTCATCGTATTTGGAAGAGGTTACACTGCTAGATGCATTGGGAAGCTCAGCAGCAAAGCACATCCTCTGCTGCCAGGCATTGCAAGGGAGAGTGGCTTTTCTTGCCTCCAAGATTTCCTGCCACACCTGGAATCTGCAGCCTGCACTTGGCTTCTGCAAACACAGACCTGCCATGTTCTTATCTGCTGTGCTCAGGTACAGCTGAGGGTACGATTGAGTCCAAGGCTTGCTGTGTGCCTGGGCTATGCATTTTATGTTAAAGAATGAGGCTGCCCTCATGTAACCTAGGTGATGTGGCTAAATTTCTTGCAGCAAAAAAGGCTGTGGATGTTATACCTACAAACAGAAACTGACTCCCACACCTCGGAAATACTGATGTCTTGCAATTTTCTGCAGCCCTTAAGAGTATGGAGTGACATCTATCCCATACATCCCAATGCTTTTTGAGGTGAGCTCTGCTGCAGAACTAATCCTTCAGTAGCTGTAATCCCATCTGCTGCCCTCTTTTCTGTCTTTTTTCATGTTAGTGTTATTTTTTTTTGCCTGTAATTTCTCCTTCAATTTCTCATCCTTCAGCCTAGGCACTATATCCTCATGAGTGTCTTTTCCCGTACACCACACCTCAGGCTACTCTTCTCAGTTTAGATGCCACATACTTTAGAATCATGTATTTTAAAATATGAGCAAATGTAAATCCATTTTACCAGGATCCCTCAAAACATTTTGCAAACCACTGACACCTGCTTTCACCAGCATTATTAGCTCTCCTGCGATGCTCCACATTCACACTGTGCTCCATACTTTATCTCAAATAGTAGTGAGACTAAGTCCCATCATACTGGGAATACTGATTTGTTGTCATTTGGGAATGTCCATTTGTTGCTTCCCTGAATTAAATGATTGTGGTACACATAATATAATTTCTTATTGTCAAGATTATTGTATTCATCTGATTATTTGTAGCTTGTCTATGCATTGATTTCCACACACCCCCTCCAGTTCAACCAGCCTTGAGCCTTTATAACGTATTCATGGGAATCAAATGGAGACAATATTTTCTTTGCCTTGCATGAGGCAGTACAACCTCATAATTAACTTGGATGAGCTCTGGAACAAAGAGAACATTGTGTCTCATCATCGTAGCAGTACGCTCAGCCTAATTAGCCTTGCCAGTGGTCAGGACTCCTTGGCCTCAGTACAGGCCCTCCAGATCCAGTGGTGCCACCTTTACACAAGGCTGCAAGGTGGTGCCCTCCCTCCTGCGGGTCACCTCGGGTTTCTTTGTGGTATTGCCTAGACCTGCAGAGTTGGGCCACCATCTCAGGTGACAGGAGCAAAGCTCTACGCACTCTTTGTGCTTTCAAGGCTGTATCCTGCCCACACCAAAATGGCACACACTGAGCTGCCTAGGAGCCCCTTAAAACTCTTGATTTTCCCTTTTTGATTTTTCTTGAGTTCCTTGAAGGATCAAGATGAAGTATGGAACTGGAGAAGAGGTAGAGGCTTTTGGCATTGCTGTCAGAGTTTACCTATACCTAAGGTTTGCACATCTAGGTCTGTTGCAAACATGAGAAAGGGAGAACTGACCTGGCTCAGGGTTAGCTCATCCCCTGCAACATCTGGGGCTTGTTGTAGCCTATGACCCCTGTACACATCAACATACTGCTGAGTGAGCTCTGCACAGGTATGCACAATGAAGGAGCACTTGGTTCAGTAAGTTAAGGACTATTCAGTATAACAGAATACACAAGTAATAAGGGAAGTTACAAACTAAACTGGCAGACATTCAAGAATTAACAAGCAATTGATAAGGGAGACAGAAACAAGGACCAGAACATGACCTAGGTGTGAGTGCCCTAACTTCACAGAGATCGAGGTGTAAGCTTCAAGATCCGTATGTGTTCATATTTCCTGAGTGAATATAATCCCATGTCCATATACGTGCATGTGTAGTTTGCTATCAAGCTTCAGTCTGGATTAGCAGGAAAGTAAGACAAGACTTGCACCTGGAAAGGCTCAAGGTTTAAATCAGCAGCTGGGTGAGAGGGCCAGGGTGCAGACTTGGACTGAGAACTTGTACTGATATTTGGGATCTGTTAATGTGAGTGTACATGTGAACCCAGAGAGTGGGAGTGTGTGTGTTTTCACTAGCAAACCTCAATCCTTAACAGCCTTTCTGAGAGAGAGGCAACAGAGACTGGGCTCTTTGTACTTATATTTATCTGTGTGGGGGTGTGTGTGTGTATGTGCATGCCACTGTGGGACTCATCCTCACTGCAGGCTGAACCTGCATCCCCAGGTGTGGGACAGAAACACCCCTGGGCATCAGAGCCCACCCAGGAAAGGGGAATCTCTAAGTCCTGGTTGCCTGGGTCTGGCACCCACAAACATCATATCCTTAAGGAGCTGCAAGCTCCACTGCAACAACTAAAACTCCTCAATTGCTGTCATCCAAAAACTCCAAACTTCTTTATTTTTCAGCTTCCACAGACCTTTTACATTCAAGCAGGATGTATAAGTAGAGCAGATGGGGACCTAAGAATGACATTAAGGTAATTAGCAACAACGGTAAATTTATCAGTTTGTCACCACCATCTATAAATGTTTACATGGTTGCATGCTGTAAAGGATGGAGAACAGAAGATCTGGAAGGGTTATTTCATTTACTCTTACCTTAGATTGCCTATTCTTTTCTTTGTCCATTCCCCCATGCATGGTTGCCATCCCTGGGTTCCTCACCCACACCTTTTTGAGGGGTACAGTAGTTCAGCTACTGCTCCTCCCAACCATAAAATATTTTCAGCATTTCTACCTTGTTTGGCTATTTTTCAGCCCATTGCTAGTACTTTGTATGTATCACTTGCTCTTCTTATATGTTTGTTGTGTGTTAACACTGACTGTACCAAATGGGACTGCTACCACGTATTGCACAGATGCACAACCAAAACCCAAAAGCATTAAAAAGCAGATAGGAAAGGGATGGTTGGGAACAGAGGGATTTCCTCACCTCTGTCTTTTCATTTTTGGGCTTTAGTAAATCTTGTAGGCTTTCCAGGGAGTTGACATCAAGTCCTGGGTTAGGCTTAAATATGATATATTCACCCCAATTCTAAAAGAATATTAAAAATGAACAATAAAATCCCAGTGTGATGAGCAGATGTAGCAGCATCAGCTAGGTTTAATCATTTGCACTTGAATCACTACAAGAACGTTAAATAATTTTACTGGTTCTTATTGCTGACTACCTCAGCCTACAGTCCTCAGTACAGCAGCAATCCAGAAATCCTCAGACAGGACTAAATACCAAAACTTGTCTTTGACAAGTACTTAAAATGGGATTAAATACAGTACATTTAACTCACTTGCTTTCTCGTGATCCTTACTTTTGTCAGAGAAATTTAGCACAGGGATGTATCAGACTTAGTCTGGTTTTCATTACCTGGTGCTTTCTGTTTTGACTCTGCTGATGGGAAGTTGAACACTAAACAGAAGCAGTGCTGTCTGGATAACTGCTTTCTGAAGGGCATAAGCAGACTGAGAGCAGATCAAAATGCTTCTTCATGGCTTGTGATTCTCTCCGTCACTAGCCACTAGTGTCACTGGCATAACAGTGTATGGCAGCACTTCACATCTGCTCCAGTACAAAGTCAGCAGGCATAATTTTAGGACCTTACAATAGTTTAAATTAATCCAGGAGATACTTTCATTTGCACAGCAGAAACCAATCCTCAGCCTGATTTATTTTTTTGTTTGTTTGTTTGTTTTTCCTCTTTCAGTTTCTGCATCACAGAGCGGAGAAGAGGATCTGTTCTCAGGGCAGACAAGGAGTGAATTATCAACTTCTGCAAGCAAAGCAATGGCAAACAAAAAAACCCCAACCAACCAACCAAAAAAGAAACCACAAAAAACCCAAATAGCAAGCCATTTTACCTATCTTTGCAAGACTTTACCCTCCTAAAACCTGATTCTGCTTCATGCAACAGCAGAGATCTGAGAAAGGCCCACGAGGACTTCTCTTTCAGCTTCTAGGTGCTAAGTTACAAGAGGAAAATACATTTATTCTCTAAATGAGTGTATCTAATTCAAATGAAAATGTATGTGGAAAGAAGTAGCTATTTTACTGTAAAGATACACAGACTACTCTGAGCTTTGCACTTAAGTGGAGCAGATATTTTGGGATGTTTCTATGTCTTCTGGGACCATCTACATTTTGCTTAGGGAGCTTTTAACTTTCTCATGGAGAATTTTTTTCAGCAGTGCCTTTTATTTCAACCTTCAGTTAGTTCCCCTTATGACCCACAAGATTAAACAGCTTTAGAAACTATCACACAAACATTGAGAATCAAAAATCTGATAGAAATACTGGGAGTAGAGAAAAATACCACACAAACAAGAGTTTTCTTGTTTTCCTACACTGTACCCCGAGAGTTTAACCTAGAATAGGTCATGGACTGCAGCTTTCTACATGTCTCACATACTTCACAAGTTCCCTGTAGCCTCTAGCATTTATTTTTGATCATTATTGACCAAGTCCATATTTGTATCAGTGCACCTAGGGGAGGAGGACTAATGTTCTGGTAGATGTCCACAGAGTGAACTAGTCCAGACATACTCCAAAAATTAAATTACATGCAATGGCTTCAAAATTGGACTTCAGTTATTTTGGTTTTATTTTTTGTCATTTTGGCAAGTTTTGCTAATTTCTTTTCCCCAATTTCTCCTCACACACTGCAAACAAAAGCAAGTAATGAGTGGGTGGGGTCCCCCTCCATTAATATTAGGGTGAAATATTTCTTTTTTCCCTGGTGAAATGCAAGAAATATAAATAAATAAATTTGCAGCTCTTGAAAGAAAAATCATTTAAATTCAACAGAACTACTGCCAGTGATAATTAAATTCTGTTTTCAACTTTTGACTTGTCACAGATTAACTAAGTCAATGACCCCAAAAATTAGTTCCTTTTGCCACTTCCAGGTTATCCACTGAACTGATCCTATCATAATGCAGAGGAATGCAATTAAATCAGGAGGCCTTACCATCCTAGAAATATTCAACTGAATATATGTCTTTATTTTAGCATACCCTTCATGTAATCTCTGTGCCTGCTTGGGCTAATCGTTAAGAAGTGAAGCCACTCAAAGTTTCTTTTGATGACAGAAGAAAGTGTCTGGTTAAAATTCAGCCATGATCAAAGGCACAAGTGATACAGAAAACTGGAAAAGAACCTGGCATCAGATGATGAAACAAGACCACAAAGGGACAAAAGTGGTAAATATGATCCTATACACAGGAAAACATGTGCAAAATAACATGCATTAATGACCAAATGCCAATATAAACATAAAATGTTATTTAAACGTAATCATTAAAAAGGTAGAACTGACATGAGGACCTTGTTATCCTCTCAGAGGCTGCCTCTTATTACTCTCACATGTAAAGTAGCAAAGCAGGACTACTGCTAAGAGGTTACTGATAATGCACTTTGCGTTCTTAGTTCAAGATGAGAAAAAAGGTGACTCTGCCTGACTCCCATAAAGCAAGAAAAATAATACAAATAAGTCAGTGACTCATAGATCTGAATATACAATGGCTACAAGGAAAAGTATGTGTGCTCAAAAAAGATCTGTGCTGAGAACTAAAGGTCTTTCTTCTCTTCTGATCACAGATGGAGTATTAAAAATTAATGTAAGCTCTACCAGAAAAGAACTTGACAGTCCTATTTTGAGACTCGTTTCACTTCATCTCTTTTCCCTATCTCACAGAACATTAATGCCAAAACATTTGAAAATAAGTCCTCTAGGGCTTGCTTTGCACATTCACAGAGGTGCCAGGAAGCATTTTGAAATAATGACTTTGAGAGCTTTTGTAGATATGTGATGGAGGAAACAGTTACAGACCCCAGTTCCTTAAAGGTAGATCCTTGGCACTTTCCAAAAAATCAGGCCCTCTAAGAAACTTTTTAGAGAACTAGATGTCAAACTCAGACAGCAAGGACCGGTAGCCATTTTGGATGGTATTGGCATGAGAACTCTGAGGATTTCAGCTTCACTTTCAGAAATAAATTCTCAAGTCAATTCAAGACCCAAGCCTCACTGAAAGCCAGAAGAAATAGGCTGTTAAACTCGTTACAACTGGATGATTCAAAGGTATTTAAGCACTTCAAATTACATACCAGTATACTGAGAGTCTACATCCAACTAAATATCTAGGCTATGATAATCTTTAAATGTCTTAAGACATTCTAAAGATTCCAAGTCTTTAGAGTAGCACAGCCTAAGTTCTTCCTAAATAGAGAGTCTCTAGTTTCGTTTTTGCCTTCTTCTTTCATTCACAGAATTTACAAACCATTAGTGGAAACTACAGAGACCAATTATAAAAAAGGTTGTAAGGTCCACCTATTCCAGATAATCTTTGGAAAATATACATGGCCATGCCAGACCCCTATGCAGCATTTCAGCTCCCTAAGTTATTTGTAAGAAAGCCATTAGTTCCTAGATATGGATATCTATTTCAAATGTAGTTTGTAACTATACTGGGGGGGGGTGGGGTGGTGGTGGAGATGCCACTGGTTCAGGGCTACCTCCTGTGGTTTGTTTCAAGGTTCAGCCAGAGTTCTGCACAGCACTGCTACATGCCACCCTTCTGTCACATTGTTGTACATGCAGCAGCATTAAAAGCATGAGTGCTTTCATTCCAGGAAAGCATTAACAAATTGAAAGGGATTTAGAGAGAGGTAACAAATAGGATGGGGACTTAAGCACTGACTCATTATGAAAAATAATTTGAGCTACTGAATATGGGGTTTTCTTGGCCAAATAAAGACTAATTGGATATTCAGGAATCATCTACAAGTATTTCAAGTATGTAAGACAATTCTGAAGAAATAAGTTGTATAGGACAGGCCAAGCCACAGTTATGAAGGGTCAAGAATAGGGCAGTCAGGGAGAGAGAAAGAAAGGCTACAGAGTCTTCAACACCAACCACAGGCTAAATTCTGGGAACAATACCAGCCATGGGTTAAACTCTGGGAACAGTTCCATCAATTAATCAAATACTTCTCCCTGCTTTTAATAAAAGCCAATATTTTGGATTAAAACCTCTGCTAGTGTAAAATCATTTAGCACTAGTGTTATCATGATGCTGCTCTGGTTAAAGAACCAATCCAAAACTGCTAAGTTTTGTTACAGATACAAGAAATGCCTTATCATCCACTTATCAAAATAATATCTTTGGGAGAGGTTCCTTCTCCACTCCTTCAGCCTACAAGGTTTCAGAACATGACCCTTAGGAGCTCAAAATCTGTTGCTGGTCATCTTATCCATGCTATTAGCCCCCTGAGCTAGTGCATCAGTGAGTTCCCTATGACTACTGGGGGTTTGTATTTTTCTAATTTCTCTCAACTGTTAATTTCACTGAGTGATCCTCTACTCTTTTACTATGTTTAGGGAACAAAAAAGAACCAGTGACTTATCAAAAAGATTAACTCATCAAAATTTTGTTTAGTTAAGTTTTCCCTTTAAACCACTGCAGGACATCTTTGGAGCACAGATGTCCAGAGAAATACCTGCAGGAGCCGAATTTTTCTGTTTTCCTAGAGATTAATGCCCAAAGTACAGCTCTCAATAAGTCCTTCTTTCTCCTAGAAGTAAACTACACTGCACCAGAAGGCATGTCCAACCTCCAGCTTTCCTTTGTGAGGAAGTCAGAATGTCAAGAAACCTTGCTAGCTCAGAGCAAGCCATTTACATACTCCACCTCATAAGTTGGACCTATTTGGCTTCAAGTTGCCAAGCAACAGCTACTCACAAGACTCATCAAATCAATGCAACAGCACTATGGGAAATTATAAGGCGAAAGGTCCTGGGATTCATTTATCTGGGTTTTTTGCAGGTTCATATAATGTACAATTGAAAGCCAAAAGGTGACTTACACTCTAAGGGCTGAACCTGAGAGCATCAGCATTAGAAGTAGAGGCTATGAGCTGCCTGGGTAGTAACATTTAGCCATTGCAGAACAAGTCCAGTGAAACCCACTATGTATCCATTGCATTTCCATCAAATCTTTCCTTTCTGAGGATTATTGGACAGGAGGTGGGAAGTATTATTGAAGTTCCAAAAATAAAATTCTTATTTTTATGAAGAACTCATTCTGAACACCTTGATTCAGCCATAAATGGATAACTGGGAATTTTACCTGAAACTGAAAATCTGTCACATTACTCTTCTGTGTGCCACTGACTGCAGAAACTGGTAGGCTGTAAACACAAGAGACAAAATAGATTCGGTAGGACTCTTGGTTTGATTTCTTTGCTTATTTTCTTCTTTGAGCACAAAAAGTGAGGGGCACAGCTTTCTTTCTAGTTTAATTAATTTTCATGTTACAGTCCTGCTCAGCTGCACAAAATTAAAAGCTGAAAAGGCACCGAGTGAAAAACTAATTAAAAAGCCAACAACAGACTCCACAGAAAGATATGTGAGAATGTCACCACAATAGCCTGAGGGAAGGTGTTGAGGAAGAAGGGGTCTGAATAGCCTGGCTTTCAGGTGACATGAGACTGCACTGATGAAAACCTTCAAGAAAAATCTTGGCTTACCTCCACCTGAAGTCAGTGAAGCCAGGATCTTACCCTTGATGTACTTTGCCCTTCAGTTATGCCTAACAAGATGAGTGGGCTGTAACAGACAGATGGGCTATAAGCAGCCCTCAGAAGAGGAGCAGGAGCATCATCTCCCCCTTTTTAACAAGTGCCCTATGTATTAAACTTCAGCATCATGTACACTGAGTCCATGCTGGCTCATTCACAGCTGTGTTTTATGAGTAAGAGGTGTCTGTCACTCCTTTTTACACAGTGCTGGTGTGGCAAGCTCCTCAGGATGGGAGGAGGAACATCTTGTTCTTGTATTCTAAGTAGCTTTCATCCAGAAATTCAGCTCCAGGGTCAACTCTGAGGTGTCCTCAGCCATTGCAAGAAGCACATTTTTATATGCTTGCTAAGCTTTGAGCAAGAGATCAACAGACAGATTTAGGATGAAAGTGTTTTCCATTCCTAGGTATGTTTTAAACTGTGTTTTGTGCAATTTGATCCTTTCTCAGCTGTGTGGTCTTTCATCTGTCTTTGCCTCAGGTCTCCTGAGAAAAGCAGTTCTAGTACTTCCCTGGCTTCCTGCAAGGTAGTAAGAATAAAAAGATAATGAAGTATTCAGACTACTCTGTGGAGATCCCAAAAGGTATTTTAAATGCCTAAAGCAGGCTTCATCAGAAACGACAACAATAAGAATCTGATTAGCTGAAAAACCAGATTTCTAGCTGAAAGCCAGTCTGAGCTATGCACCTGTAAGGAGTGGTCAGCAGTCGTTTGTGAAACAAAGGTCATATATCACCAATCGACATTCTGTTTTACTGAGGATAAGGACAAATAAGGAACAGAAGACCTAAAACGTTTAAATATTCTTGTGAAGATGCACACACAACCCAAATCTCTGGTCCCATGCCATGGACCAAGGGCACTGAGCAATTTATTGGGTTTTGATAAAACAGTCTGAAAACACGCCTTAGGGCTGACAGCTGCAAACAAACAGAACAGAGTGGTTGGATATGTAAAGACAGGAATTATAAAAGTGAAAAGAAGGTAGTAATGAGTCTGCCACTTAAGGTCAGGCTCCACTGAAATACAATTACAGTGCTAAGCCTTGAGTTGAAAAAAAGAAAATTCAAACTGGGAAAGTGAGTTCAGTAAAGCTACTCTAGGGTTAGGCATGAGGAGCAGGGTTCTTCTTGGGAAGCATTTTACGAATTCAATTCATTTGAATTAAGTTTCCAATTTGGACACACAAACACATGCTGGATAGTTTGCTCTAAGTTTACTGGATACAAACCCTTAAGTTCAAACAGCAGGATGCAGTGAAATTGATGAAACATGCACAACAAATAGTTTATAATACGTCCCAAAGAGGATGTTTTGGGGTTTTGTTTGGAGTCTTTACTGTCCACAATGGGCTGCTCGGCAGCTTGCACAGGCAGTATGTGATAGTGGGTTGGATTCGGAAACAAAGATGCTTTATTGATAGTTTGTGGCATTTCTGAAGGTATCTGGTTAAAAAAGTGGTGTGAATGGACTGGAATGATCTGTAGTTCTCAACACTCAAAAACACCTTCAACCATATGGACTCTACGACATTTAACATACATGCTTTGCAATATGTTTAATTTGCATAGGGAATGTATGAGAAGTCTGGCTGGGAGCAGCTCATGCATTGCTCACTTACAGAAAAGAGCAGAAGCACCTAGTTGCATCATACAACCTTATGTCCTGGCAAGGAAAACCTGCTGTTCAAGGGAGAAGACCAAGGATGTGCAGAAATGGGACCAGTCATTGGGCTGTGTCACATCCTTAAGCCACAGAGAGAAGCAGCTTCAGATCAGGGAAGGAGCTGATTGCATTTACTGTGCCAGGTGACATTTTGCTCTTCCAAGCTTCTGGCACAGAAAGATATTCATATATTTACAACCTTTCTTAAGGTCATCTCTGCTGTGTCTCCAGCTGAGCCATTAAATATTAAATGGATCTGCTTTCCAAAAATAAAAAGCAGAACCTCTAATTTACTTGTGTAATTAACACCTCCCACAAACCAGGTGTCCTCCTGAAGCAGACCAAACAAGCCATTTGCACTTCACAATCCTGAAATACGCCATGTACTTTTAAGACAGATGCACAGTTGCTTGTTCTTTCTGTGTCCACAAGTGCATGTAATTCTTTTTTGGAAAAAGCCTTAAATACAACGGAAAATATGTCCTCCAGGTGATGTAGTCAAACCCTCCTACTCATGAAGGATAGTTCTCTTCAGTTTGAGTTTTGGATTTTTTTTTTTTAAAGCACTTCACTAGCTAAGTTTGAACATGTTGACATAGGTCATTTTATCTAACAAGGCTCAATGCTGCTAAATTTCTCAGATCCCACATTTAGCCCGTAGTTATAAAGAGCACGATCATTCTCTGTCTGTATAAGAGTACTTGCATTAAAGAACATTGGTTCCCACGTGCTTAATCATGTAATCAGCCTGGCATTGCAATTTAAGTTCAGTACCACTAATACTCGTGTTAATACAAGGTAAATATGTATTCAGTAATCACCAAGATGCACATATTATTTGCAAAAGTTTAGTAGGTGCCGATTTACCCAGATGAATAACATGTCTGCTCTGTAGTGAGGTTCAGGAATTCGTGGAGTGAAAATTCACTGAGGCCTCAGGCCCTCATTGCTCAGTTGCTGTCTAAGCTCAGAGCCACATAAATATTTCAGTAGCACACTACCCAAGAAAACTAGTTTTGTTTTTGCACTTGGGCTGAAGCACATCGATCTTGTCAGGACTTAGCAGGCTGGGATGAGGCATATACTTAAACCTTTTGGGAATCTGTAGTCTAAGCACTTCTTCACCTTTATTGCCTCAGAATCTCAGCCTGACTGTCAGTCTCAGAGCTTACCTGCAATATAGGTGTTAGGCAAAATATAAAACAATTTTATTTCCTTTGGAAGAGGTGACTCTCTTTGTGATAAAAAACCATCATCAGCATACTCACCTAGGAAATGACAAGCAGACCCACTTCCTCTGAAAGGCAGATTCCAAACTCTATCCTGGGTCTTATCAGAAAATATACAAATCTTCAGGCTTGGACATACTTTGGTGGAGGTGTGTTAAGAAAAACAAAAGTTCAATGTCTCCTTATTTGCGTGGACTCATTAAAGGTTCATCGTGCTGCAGAGTTCATACTCTGCCTGCCACTTAGGTTGAGAGTTTCACCCAGGGAAGGTGCAGTTCTCAGCTCCAGCCTTTGCAGCCAAAATGCAAGTTTGGAGAAGGGACTTTTTTGCTGATTCAGATTGCAACCAGAAGCTGACAAATAACAGCCCAGAAGTTTTTGGGCCCAGCTTCTAGAAAATGATGCTTCTCCTACACACTCTTTTAACAAATAACCATCATTTTCCCTAAGCAGCCACAGGTGCGTGAGAGCTCCTTCTGCTATGGAAGGCACCTTATCAGGCAGTTCCTGCTGACCTCCATGGCATTTCCAGCTCCACAACACATCTGCCAGGTATTTTCCAGTCTCTTATCGCCTAGCAAAAGCCACTCCAGGCCACTGGACAGGAAATCCAGATAGATATTCCTGGAGTACTACCTTTGAGTTGGCAAGAGTGTGTCAATGGCAAGATGCCATTTTGGATATCACGCTTCAGCTTTGTTGGAAATCATCTGCTCCCAACTAAACCCTGCTGTCAGGATTGTGTGTCCAAGAGGAAATCCACAACCTTGCCACCTCTGGTGAATGCTCCCATCATGTAAGATGTGTGTTCTTATCTCCAGTATAGCACTAAATCCTTTGATCCTTTTTGCAGGATCCCAAAAAATGGGGGCAAATGTGTTTTTGCTCTACCTCTTCCTATTCCCAAATAACCCACAGCATGGTGAATGAAGCACTGAGCTAACAGGAGTTTTGCTGACAGCAGGTTGCTGGGGAATGAAGCTGAGACCTCTCACTTAATGCTTCCTACTTGGTTAGACAAGTAGAGTGAGCTACTCTGGTGGGGATTGGGGAGTGGGTGGAGAGAAGAAGGGAGAAAGCAAAATTTACCTGCAGAACTGGCTGTGTATACTGAGCAGAGGAAGATACTTTCTGGTAATGCTAAACAAGGCACTTAAACTTCATTGCAAATCAGGACTGAGAGGACTACAGCTCTCCTCACCTTTTCTTAGTTTCTGGTGTCTTTACATCAGGACCATACTGTAGACCTTAACTTCCTAATTCTGTATGGAAATTAAATTTAAGAAACATTCTGGAACACCCAGCACAGGCTCAAAATCTTTTTTTTTTATTTTTAGTTTTTGCTATTTAGACCTAAGCACTTCTGGACATGTTCAATGCTTTGTGAGGCTGTGTGTGTGCATGACAACACCCTCAACTGCCATGAATAAGCTTCATTAATTAACCTAGCATAGCAGATGTGGCCATTTATGTCCTGTTTTATACCTTTAAAATGTGGGTTATAGTTTAATAGCTTTAGAAGTTTATTACTGTAATATCTTTAGAGTCTGTTATATTTTCCTCTACTAAAAAAATCAAAGTAAAGCTTTATTTCATTTGTATGTCTTGGAGGTGACAATTTAATACACTTAACTATATGTAACATATTCCTTTCTTACATCGAGTGTCATTTTGTTTATGAAACCAAAGGTGAGCTAACAGTCATAAGTATCATTAAACTCATGTTTATTCACAGATAAATGCTGTAGTCTATCAAAACTTTTTGGCATAAAAACAACTGAAAAATAACTGAAAATTTAGCATCCCTCCCAGCCCCCACAGAGACATCTGGTCCTTACGTTGCAGCTGAAATGAGAGACAGAAGTATCAGGTTTTGTAATGACATGGCAGAGGGGGCAGACATGTGAAGGCAGACAGGAAGATAGTAAAACTGGAAGGATTACAGAGACAACTTTTTTTTTTCTGAAATACTGTATTTACACAAAAATTGGTTAGAGTACAAATACTTTACTAATAAGACAAAACCATTATAGTACATTCAGTTTAAACACAGGCAGAACTATAGATGCAAAACACAGAGGCCTAAGGTACTTGCATGGCAAAAAAAACCAACAAACAACCAACAACCAAAAAAATCATCAGAATGGCCTCAGAGATAAAAAGCAGGAGATAGGAGAAAATTGTATTTGTTATGCAGCATTACCTTTCCTTAACTTCAATGAGACTGCAATAAGGCGCTCTCCTTCATCATTGTGGATGGTGGGAAAAACCCTCTTGATGTGCTGACTGCTCGACACTGATTTTACAAAACAGTTAAGCGTGTATTTAATTTTCAGCATGGGAACAGAGCCATTAACTTCAAAGGAAATTATATTTGTGCCTAATCACATGCTTATATGCTTAGTTTGACCAGGAATAGCCTTCTCAATGCTTAATAGGGTCAAGTCCAGCGTTACATAAAAAATAAGTGTTCTTTACCATCCTCTTTCTTCTTTTTTCTTAAAATATATTTTAGAATTGCTTTAATTTTCCCTTTACGTATTTGATTAGAAAATAGTAGCTTATTGAATGCCATAGAATATTTTGATTCATATCTTATACAATCAAAGGAATATTGTTCAAAAATAAGTCCCACATTTTTTCAAAGCCTGTTTAGATTTAAAAATAAATAAAAGAGAAAAATACATCTAATAACAAAGCAGCTTTGTGTTTCTGGGCATTTGGCAGCAGGTCTGTTATAATACCTCTCAGATACCTCTTGGTATCAATTAAAATCACCAGATTAATTGATCATTATAAAAGAGAAGATTGTACAATATTATTACAATCCACCAAATATAAGCAATGCATGAAGTATTTTACACATTATATATCCCTTTAAAAGAATTAATATATTTTAGCCCATTTTTTGAAAACAGATAGCTTTTGAAGTAATATATCTTAAACACAGTGGTATCTGTCACTCCTACTGTCTAGCTCATTTTTTTCTGTATAAAAACTTGTTTGAATAGGACTACTAGCTCAGTGATAGAACTACAGTGCTATTTAACTAAATTACATATACATTGTCTTTACTGTTGCTGCTATTATTGTAATCACATACCACTGAAGTGCTAAATATTAGTAACTCAGATATGTGGACTTTGGTTATGCTTGATATAATACTGGCATATCAAATGTATGTACCACTTCCTAAAGGCTATGTTACAATCATGATGCCTAGTAATAAATAATAATAATAACAATCTCAGATTCAAAGTCCTGACCCATACCACTCACTTCAGGCACCAATACAATAAATCAATCAATTAAAAGACTTATTTGTAATGTTTGAAACTAACAGAACAGATCAAAGGCTGCCAAGTTACATGCGCAGCACGGCAGTCTCTGAACCTCTTCTTCCAGCCTGGGGACTCCTGTAGTCCTAGAAGATGCTGGAACATCATGTCTGATGTGGGACACTCCAAAACATGCCAGGTCTTCAGACATGAAACATCAAAAGCTCTCTAAGCTTCTCTAAAGCCACTACAGGCTCTCTTAAAACCCCTCAAGCCCACTCCATTCCCTCAGGGTCAAGGCTTTGCCGTATCTTGTGCTTGACTGCAGACCATGGAAAAGCCTTTCATTAAAGTCCACAAGGACTGCATCACATTAATGCAGCTTTCACACCCTGAAGACACTGTCACCACTGTCAGCATGGGAGGGAAAAGGCAGCCTTCCAGCAGCAGCAAACACCTGTCTCACTCGAAGGGGAATGCTTCTCCTGTTGTTAGTTTGTTCTGTGCAAGCAGTAATCATTTTCAGTGTCGAGGGAGCTGTTGTACCCCGATGACGGATACAGGTCCCTCTTAAGTATCCTATTGACGATGTTGATCAGAACTTTCTTGTACTGTTGACGTAAAAGTGAGTAAACAAATGGATCTGATGCAGCCTTACTGTAGGTGAGGCACTTGCTTATAATTCCCCAGTAGTAATTTATGGTAACAAAAGGAAGGAGCTCTATCAACCTGTTAAACATTAAAGAGAGATGGAAACATTTGAGTGTTATATTCACACTGAGCCCTGTGCTCAACTCATGCTTCATGAAACATTAAAGTAATGCCTATTTTCTTACAGTACATGATCCCTACAGGAGAAGGGCCCTGTACTTACTTACTCCTTGGATTCAATAAAGGCAAAGGGAACTTTCCTAGCAAGTCCAGTGGGAGACAAGAATCATTCCCTCTATGGAAAGGGAGAAAAAGTCTGTATTCAATGTTAATGCTCTCATGCATCGGAGCTAAGAAAGTGCTGCAGTTTATTGCTCACTTTCTGAATCAGAGAGTTGTGCTGGTAAGTGGTCAAAATCTCAGTGACATAATGACTACCTCTCTCCCATGGCAAGCTTGAGATAGACACATTTGACTTAGGGCATCCAGGCTCACTCAACTCATTTGCCTAAGAACAACTGTCTAGTGACATTTGAGACATTTGGGCATAATCGCTTTAGCATCAGGCTGCTGCTCCTGGAAGTTGCAGGTCTCCTCTAGGTTCTGTGTCATAACTGTCAACCCACGTAGAGGCTTTAGATGCTGTGCAGCATCTCAAATGACACCAGAAACCAGGTCTAGTTCACTGAATCCACCCCCTCAGATACAGAACAGGGAACCTGCATGGCACCACTGCTGTGAGTTATCACATATGCAAAGAGAATTCATACTAGACTGTTGACAGAATGATAGAATGACAGCATGGTAGGGATTGGAAGGGACCTCTGAAGATCATCTAGTCCAACCCCTCTGCTAGAGCAGAACCACTTCATACTGCTTTAATATGAAGAGCAACACAGCAGTATCTCAGAGAGATTTGGGTGTGACCTGCAATCCCATAGTATGCTTAAGAGCACAACTGCATCTACTTACCTGTGAAAGTTTCTGCGTGCACTTGACTGATGGCTAGTTTGGTCAAAGAAAACAAGGAGATAAGACCTTTATCATCATTATATGACCAGTTGGCTGCCTCCAGACCTGTGTTTCCTGGTCTGTGCTTCACGGATGATTAGTGGCCTCAGCACCTCAGTTGAGATAGGTGTATTAATTATGGGAGGGGGAAATAGCAACTAAGTTAAACAATTTTTTTCACAGAAGCGAGAGCAAACCTTCAGATTGTTCCAGCAACACACTATGTCTGGCGCACAGCTCATCTGCAGAGGGCAAAATCTCCAGGAAGTTGGAAACAGGATGAGAAGGTTTTATTATCTGTACATTTTTTGTGACACCTTTTGCAGGAGCAAGAATATACTGTTTTGCTATAGTCATTCCAGAAGAAGAAAAAAAAAAGTACCATGAGATAAAACAGCTCTTTTCCGTACCCTACAACATCACTGTTTGAAGGTGTAAGATCAGAAGCTTTCTCAAGGTTTGAAGAACCTTTTGGCTTCTTTCCAAAGTGCAGAGCTCCCAACTTGCAGAATGTTGACTTTTGAAGCAGTTTCGATCCCTCTGCATAGAAAAGCTGACTTACCACCACTAGGACTGTACATTGCACAAGTGGTTGAACTCTGACAGGAAAATGGCAAGTGCATTTAAAAAACAGATTACTTCTGTTTGAGGCTGCTTGAAAAAAAACTCCAGTGAATTCAAACCAGAGAGAACAGGAAGACGCAAAATGTGAGAAATAAATAAATGTACAATAAATTACACTTGCTGCATGGTTGCTTAGGTTTATCCCATCCTGAATATCATCGTAATACCAGAAATACACATTTGATCTTCACACAATTGATGTTTTTATAAAGACACTACACAAAAAAGTAAGGTATCTTTCAGTCATGAAAATAGATATATTACTATGTGTTCCCTTTAATGGATTATGGGCCCAACCATAAGTGCACTGAAGCCAACAGAAGAAAAATTACACAGATTTTAATAAGATAAAGGGGCTGGCCAAATCAAGTCAGCCTTAAAAACATCCATCTGAATGCATCTTAGTATCATTTTCTTGTTTTCAGTGCTCTTACAAAAAAAGATGAAATTCATCTGTCGGCTCTTAGTGAACAGACAAATACGTTGCTAATGATCATAATCTCATTCACATTTCTGAAATGAGGAGCAAATACTGAGCTCACAATGCAACCTGAGTCACCAGGCCAAAAAGCAAAAAAGCAGGGAGGGTATGTTTTACATTGCCTTCACAGAGATTGCTTCAATGCCACCCCCCTAAAAACCAGGATGGGGAGAAATGAGAATGACAGCAAGTCCTCCAACTTCACCTCCACCATCACCTAACACTCTCCTGCTTTTGAGCAAAGAGACTTTGAGGATGTCCTCCCCAAATACTTCCCCTTTTGCTGTCACTGAACCAACTTGGTCCTTGTGACTGAGATGGGTGCTGTACCTTGACACACACATTTACATGAACCAACCTTCAGTCTTCTCTCTAATGTCACATGAGGTGTCAGTTTGTCACACATAGGAAATGCACCACCTCATATTTGCCAAATACAAGGTCTGAAGAAGAACATTACTTTTATTTTAGAAGTTTATAAGAAATATCTCCACTCTGAAAAATGTGACAATGCTGGAATTTGCTGAGCTTGGTAATGTTCAGAGGGAAAGAAGATGTCAAAATCCACTTTGCGTAATGTAATTATATCCTGATGATGGCAAAGGTGAATAGAAAATGACTCTGAATGTTCTGAACAGTGATCAATTAACCTTTTAACTCTGTGATGCAATGTTAATATCTGTAATAATCTTTTCGACTGCAGAGAAAAAAAATTGCAGTTATCCAGGCAATCAGATAGAAACCTCTTTCAAAGTATAAATATGAACTAAAATATATGTCATCCTAAAGGTAAAAAAAACATTGTAATTTCTGTGCTCTGGCCTCAGTCTGTTCCCCTACCCATGTAAGAAAAGGTCAATGACAGTGATCATAAGTGGCCTATATATGTAACTGTGCAGGATCAGTGCACTAAATCTGGCCAGTTTCTGTAAGCTGTAAGTGACTGCAGACCCTGGCACCTTGGCAGCAATCTTGAGGAAGCCCTCACCAGGGTGGTTTTGCAAAGACTAGTGTGCCTTCGTCAACAGAAGTCAGCTCTCTTGAAGTTGTGTTGAATACACTATGAAGTGGGAAATACTTTAAAAGATCACTAGTGAAAGATGTAGCCCATTTCAGTTTAGAGATGAAAGGCTAAATCCTGAGGTGCTGCAATTCAGTAGAGTCATGTTGGCTTCCAGCTTACTGATTTATGCAAGTTTTAAAAATAATAACCATATGTTCTATAAAGACTATGCAAGTATGTAATAAGAATAATACATGACTGCTTAAAAAGGTGCATACCACCAGAGTGGGTGCCAATGATTCTAATTGGTTGAGGAGCATGGTGTTTCCTATACATTTTAAAAGTCTAATTATTTCTTTTTCTGGGAGATAACTCTCACACCTCATCACAAGGCCCTGCTGCACCATTAGCAATACATTTACAGATATTAATATTTCCAGACACAAGGCTTATCTGACAAATTATCAGACTGGATAAATTTAAATTAAGTCATCTCAGCTTCCAATAGCAGCAAGTTTGGCCTTATGACTTTAAAAAAAAAAAAGAAAAGAAAAGAAAAAAAGTAAAAAAAAGAGGGAGAGACCTGAGCTAATCAGGAAAGGCTGTCTGCTTTCCTTTCTATTGCTCGAGTTGTGCTAATAAGGAAGAATGGTGAGTCTTTTAAACTGCTTTCATCTCCCTTTGGCATGTAATTAATTCCTGGTACTTGTCCTAAAAGCCTCTTGCTCTTGGCAAAGGCTCCCAGACCTGGCTGCAATGAAGGAAGGAGCCAGAGACTGCCGTGGCTTCGCAGGACAGGAGCAGCGTGTGACTGTATGAGTGTGTAGCACCATACCCTCCCCGGGCACCTGCTCATCAGAGGGCATATCGGTCCCAGAAAGTTCCTCCTCACCCCCAACAGACAATACTAACCTGGTGATAATATAAGGACCAAAACATATCACGAACGACCCTATAAAAATACTGATTTTCTTGGTAGCCCTCTGCCTCCTCCGTTTCTGCTCGTTAAGACAGCGTTGCTTCACACTGCAAAGGGAGAAAACAGGCGGTGGTTGAAGGCAAGGAGCGAGGAGCCGAGATGTGAGCCCAGGGGAGGGGGGAAGGACTCCCTGTCTCGGGGAAGGGGAGAGCAGAGCAGCTGCTGCGCCGGCTCGGGAGGAGGACAGTTCCCCCGGTGGAAGGGGAGGGCAGGCCCCCGAGGGAACGGGAGGGCAGCCCCGGTTCTGCCGAGCCTCGGGGTGATTGCACTCACCACAGCAGCGGCTCCCTGTTAAAGGGAGCTCGGGCAAGTGGGAGCACACGGCTAGCAGGACTAGCGTTTAGACAAAGCAGACTACAAATGTACAAGCCATCAGCTTCTAGCACTATAAGCAGCATCTGAAACTAGAGGCAGAAAGGTTGACTACGTGGCCGGGGCAGGCAGGAGCGCAGGAAAGGGTGCTGGGGAGGTAGGACATCCTCCCCGCCAGGGGTTTCCACCGCAAGTGCCCCGGGGCTGTGAATAGGAACATGCACGCGTTACCTGGGGTGGATATCCACCAGCAAAACCAGAGTCTGCATGGTGATAATGTCTATCCGCTTGCAGTGGAACCGGGCAACTTTCAACACCTTTAAATAGGTGAAACACAAGATCACCAGCGACAGCATGAAACTGGTGGAGTGAAAGACGATGGTGAAGACTGTAAACCTTCTCCGCTCCGTCTCTTCCTTCAGGTGCAAGGTGCAAGAGGCATAAACGCTGCTGTAGTCTACCCACGAGTAAAACAAGGATACCAAGGGGAAAGTGAGGGAGTGGAGCCAGGAGTAGCCCATCAGTATCACAGCGTCCTTATACCGCATCTTGCTGGTGTAGCTTAAGGGGAACACCACGGCAATCCATTTGTCGATGCTGAGTGCTGCCATGCTCAGCATCGTGTTGGAAGTAAGGAAAGTTTCCAGGAAACCCACCGCTTTGCAGATGCAGCCCCCGAGGGGTTGCTGGTTCCTCAGAATCCCCAGCAAGGTAAAAGGCATGTTCAGGACTGTGAGGAGCAGGTTGCAAAAGGATAAGTTCACCAGGAAAACCCCGGCAACCTGCTTGCGGATCTCCGTACTGTAGACAAAGCATAGCAGCACCAGCAGGTTGGAGAGCAGAGAGACAACCAGCACCAGGACGAGAAG
>NW_010184273.1:0-16667 GCF_000695765.1 Mesitornis unicolor
CTGGGTTGTTGTTTTTTTTTCCCGTGGGGTTGGTGTGTGTCTCGTGGGGTTGTGCCGTGCTCGCGCGGGGTGGCGCTGGTTCCGCTCTACTGCGTCGGGGGTCCTTGGGGTGTCACAGCCTCCCCGTGGGTTTGTGCTGCTGCAGCCGGGTTGGAGGGGAAACTCACTGCTGTCCCCTGGCCCAGCCTGGGGGCGCCATGTTCAGCTCTCCAGCGGGGGAGAGGGCCGGAGGAGACGTCGAGAGGCCGCCCTTCGTGCCTCAAGGGGTGGTGGAAGGGGAGCGAGGCGGCCGCCCCCTGCCCGCCGGGGCGCTTCCAGATGGACCCCACGCCTCTGCTCTGCCCTCTTCCTGAGGGGGAGAAGCCGAACTCCTGCTTTCCCTCACAGGGGGGCTCACCCCCGGGCCACGCGTGAGTGAGGAGGTACTCTCGACCCCTCCGAGGCTGCCAGGCTGGGTGGTTTCTCGGGGGTAGCTGGCATGAAATCCGTCAGTGCCCCACGGGCATCAGAGTACATCGTGTTGTATTTCTGTACTGATTGGTATCCCTTAATTATTCCTGGGCTGTTAATTAACACGTGGCAGTGTATTTCCATCTCGATCTACCTGCTGTGTGGTTTCCTTCTGTAGGGTGTTGTGAGATATGGTGGAATGAATACCAAAGACATCAAATAAAAACTTTAACTTTGGACAACAGAAATTATTGCAAATTCCTAAATTTCATAGATTATTGGTTAATTCACCTTTTCAAACAAAGGGGGAAGGGAGGGGGGAAATAAACACTGCCAGATTAGGAAGTATCTAGATCACAGAGTTAAATGTCACAGGAAGCTTACGCACCAATTCACTGGAAAGTTTGTTACTATAAAACACTTCACTTTTTGTAGAGAATAATTTGTTTGCCCCTTACTTGGGTTCACATCACCTTAGTTCTGCCTAAACAACCACAGTATAGAAATACACACGCTTGCATCTCTTAACCTGTATGTGCACAGAACTTGTTTATATGTCTTCAAACAGGAAATGCCTCAATACATAAGTCCGCATTTTTGCAGTGAGCAGTTTTAGGTGTGAAGGTAGTGAATACAGCAATGTGGGGAAAGTAGCTCTTGTTTAAATGCAGAGAGAAAAAGTACCAATTTGTATGCTATTCCAGTTCAGCCCATAGACCTGCTTGGGAAATGTTTTATGTCTGCAAAAGAAGTAAGAAGAATCAGATTTGTAAATGCAGTTGCAGAGCTCAGTAATGTAGATAGAATTATTTGTATTTGCCATTTTTATGGCTGGCTGATGTTTTGTGGGAGTTATATTGTTGTTTTTGTAAAGCCCTGTGGAAAATAAACCACATTTGCAGAAGAGTTCTGAGGATTAGTCTGGGCAAACAGTTTTATTCAGCTCATTACTATGAAGATACTTTTTCTTGTCAGTCATCAAGTATTTGCTTTAACATCTTCAGTGTTTTTCTGTTTCTCAGTTGAAACTGTTACAATTTCTGTGACAATGACTCATCCATCTACAGCTAGAGAGAAATTCCAGGTAAGCATTAAACACTATCCTTTTCTCACAATAGTTAAGTAAATGTGCTTTTAGAGTGCTTTCCTAGGATTTTAGAGCACTTTACGACCATTCATTTATTAATCCTCATCAAAGAAAGCTGAAGAAAATAAAACGTAGATCAACTTATTCTCATGGAGGCTGATGTTTTTAAACATTAAAGCTCACACATAATTCCATGCACGTAAGCCTGGTTGGCATTATATCCTATTACAGGAAAACCATCACACAGTGTACTTTAGTGTTCGCAGGATATCGTCCCCCACCCCCTTCCCCCCAGCATTACAGTAAAAATAGAATATGGTGGAAGCGATCTAAAAAGTTATCACAGAAATATATGGGCAACTGCTCTTGAGATGCAGCATTGGAACACACGCTCTACCTGCTCATTCGCAGGTTACGTGAGCTGTGCAGTAGCTCTGGAGGCAGATCTCACGGGCTGGTCCCTACAGGGATGGAGTCCTCTTCACTCTGGTTCTGGATGGGTTCCTATAGCAACAGTCTACCTGTAGGACTATAGCTAATGTTGTAACAGTGTCTTATTTTCATGTGCATAATCCAGTCTCATGATTCTTTAAAGGCTTTAGTCCTTGAAAAAAAATACAGAGTTATTTAGCATCTTCAAGTAATCTATAGCAAATCACAGTTAGAGGCAGAAAGGTTACTGAGGAAACAGAACCTGTGGGAATTGTAAAGGGGAGAGGAGCCTGTTAGGCTGAATGTCCCTGTTTGTTACCACTCAGTATGTTCCCTTAACACTTACAAAAACATTTAAGAAGTTCTCTGCAGCCTTCCACTCACAGTGGAAAAACTATTTTGTCGCTGTTTGAATAATTTCTGTTGTGTCTGATTCCACTGTTTGTGTGTTACCTCTGTCTTCATGGGCAACTATTTCTTTGTTCTAAAATAAAAACCATACAAACATCCTGGACTACAACCTACACTTTAAAAAGATGGGTTTTGTAAGCATTCTGTTCTTTGCCTCTATTTCCGTCATGGATAAGCCTTTACTGGATTTTTTTTACTTTAGACTTGCACATTTCTGTTAAAGGCTACTTTTCACACATGATGCTACTGTGTAGTTTTTCCCTCTGGTCTAACATCTGTGCCTTTGAATTCTTCTAGTTGGGAAGTCAGACATTTCCTTTCCAGTGACTTAGAAGAGAGGAAAATAAATAAATGTATTTGTGTACATATTTTACAAGTGGAAATAAATAGGCCCCTTAGGTAAAAACACACCATTCCAGGCTGTGATGTACAATGTGTTAATGCATTTGAAGGCAAATGTACTGAATTATAACAAAGTAAAAGCTTTTCTTGGTAACTGCTGTCCCTATTCTCTCAACCTAGATTTGTTCAAAACTGGATAGGAAGACTCTCTGAATATGATTGCATTCCTTATGATCACCAAGCAGATGATATTCATTCAGGAGTATCCCGGAAATGCAAAGTCTGTAATAGAGATTTTCCTTAATCATCTTACTGCAAACCTCCCTTCTCTTAATAGCCCTTGCATTTTGGCATTACAAGAATTACTTTTCACATCCAGGACTGACCTGCACCAAGACCAAACTCCTGTTGTTACAAATCTAAATTTTGCAGAGCTGAGGTTATAAAAGCTCCAGAAAGCAGAAGGATTGCCAAGTTTCATTTATCAGGAATCTGGCTACATTTTTAAAAACAATAAAATTTAGAAAGAAAAAGCATTATGAATACCTCTGTCTATTTGTTTGTAAAAGTTTACACTTGTTAAGCACAGAATTTCTGAGTGATTTTTCAGGCCAGTTCAATAATTTAAATTGTAGAAACTTGTCTATTATTAGATGATTTGTCAGAGGTAGCCTTTTTGAATAGGTGAAGAGAAAGGAGAGGAAACATTGCTTAGTGGTGACCGCTATTTCAGGATCGTACTTCTAATTGTAGCACTGACTCACTAGAGCCTTGGAAAGTTACAGTGCTTTTGTTCTAGAAAACACTAAGTAAAGAAAGGAGCCATTCTGTTCTAATAGCAAACATCCATTTTATTTTAACGCTGCCTGGAGTTCATTTACAGGAAAAATCCAATGCCTTTGTTCTTTCTCTCTGTGCTGCTAATAAGTCTTGCAACTAAGTATTTCCAGTTTCTAGTTCTGCGTCTTCCAGTACCATTCCCCTTATTTGTTGTTATCAAAATATTAAAGTTATCCAGGTATCCGGAGTTACTCACACTGGTTTCTGAAAAGGGATTAACTCAATTACATGGGCAGAATAAAGGGAATGTTTCTCAAATGGAGGAGGACAAAAACAAATAATAGCTGCTCCATCCCCCACATCGTCAGCAGGCTACTGGGAGACAGCAAAAGGAATCGGGCTAACACAGCAATCTTGCCATGTCTGAGAAAACTAGTATGTCCATAGTTGCTTTTACTAGAAACCCAAGCTGTCACTTTTGTAGATGTTACATGCTACACTTCTCTCCAGCTACAGCTGTTCCCATTTCCTCAACAGTTCTGAGTGGGGGATTGGTACTTCGTACCTGATGGACTGGTTTCATCTTGGTAGAATCTGCATTAGTTCTGCCCTGAGACTTGATTCCTTAATTGCCATGTTTTTATTTCATGCCATTATCAGGAAGTTAAATATTTTAATCGGAAACTTTTAGCTAGCACTTTTGGAATTAGCCAGCTGCATAGGTAAAGGTGTGCCCATTTTTGCAAGTGTCACTTTTTTGTATGTTGTTCTGGCTAGGACTCTGGGTTCTTTAACAGTCACACATCAGAGGCTTCTCTTTCATAGCTACAAAATACTTGTTGCTGATAAATGAATTTTTTTAGTGAAACTCTTACCCAGCCTATGCTTATCCCTCATGCTGGCAGGAATTTGTGCTTCAAGCCATCTCTATACTGATGTTTCCTTTCTCAAGATGGTACTTCAATCAGAGAAGCAAACCACCACAGCAGAGGCCTCTTGAGGGATTCAAAGGTAGAAGGCCATTTAATTACCCTGAGAAATCCTTTGTTGTCTTGTGACAATTCTCTGCACATAAAAATATTGTCACAAAAATGTGCATTTTTTCAAAATTTAACATATACCATCCCCTCTCTTTATGGTATTCCAGAAGACTCCTTAGAGGATGACCAACGTATTTTAAGTAAATAAAAACGACCATATATATATATTAGTCTTCAGTAGCCACAGGTCCCTTCAAAGTGAACTAGGCACCTGAGGTTACTACCTGTGATCTTCTATAAAAATATCAGAATACCGAATTAGAAGCTTTCTTGTAGATACTGGGGTTTGAAAATATCCAGTGTGTCCCTGAAGAATGCCTGGTCTGGGAGGAGGCTCTAGGTGTGTCACATTACCCCAAAGTGTTCAGAATTCTGGAAGAGCATCTAACAAAAAGGAGTGCCATGTTCCTTTATAGTTCTTTTACAGGATTTTACAGTTTTTATCAACCTGTGCTTATGTTTGAGTGTTCTCTGGCTTTGCTCTGACATCTAATGATCCAATTAGAATTGGTGTAGCTGCTCTTGTGAATTTCACTGGGACTTGACTTGAGTTTTACTTGAACTTCTTCGGTAATTGTACTAAACAATGCCAACTGTGAGCCTTCTGATATCTACAGAATGTCACAGGGATTTGAAGACTGCCACGGATCAATATTGGGGTTTGCTGCCATGTGTATGTGAAATGTTAGGTAAGGTGAGGCTGCATAGCTAAATACGAGTGAAACCAAAGTAGATAAATGGATTGAAAGGAAAATGCTATGTATCACGTGTGCATATGTGCACATATAAAATCTGGTTCGAAAGAGACTTGTTAGAACTGAACAAGTCTGAGCGAGAATTAATGGTCCACACCTGGGAATAAGAGGCGAATTCTCAAGTATCCAGGTTTAGTAACTGCCACACCTGTCCTATATTCCCAAAAGCATAAATGAGGTCTGCAAGGATTTAGATAGCTTAGCTTCTGAATGCACAGTGCCATGGCTCTTTTCCAAGGCATCATCAGTCACCGCATGAAAATCCCCACCCATAATTACTAGGGCATTATTTGTCACGGGGTATACTCTAGTGAAGAACTTTACCTTATTCATATGATATCAAGAAGAATAAACAGTTTTAGGCATGAATTTTATCCAGACTTCCAAATGGTTCTTCAGAACAGAAGCCTAAAATAAATACCCTTCCAGACAAGCAATTAAATTGAAAAGGCATAGCTCTGCTTCATCTTCAGTCTCTTGATGTTGGAAGAATGAGGACACAAGCTTCCTTCTTACCAATGGCTTTATTAATCCCTGCAATCTATGTGACCTCTGAAATACCATAAAAACCTCAACATACAGCCACTTGGAAAGAAAAAAAAACCTGAGAGCTTGTCACCTGGCAGAGGATAGTCCCCCTGATTGTTTACTCTGTTCATGGAAGTGAATAGAAAATTAGTTATTTATGCGTGGATCATACAAAATATGTGGGAGGACAATTTGAGAAAGTATATTGGCAATTACAGCACATCTGTCATTGACCTCCTGCTACTAACATTTAGGGGAGTTTTCTGCTAGATAATCAGTGACAATGATAACTTTCATCAGGCAAATAGAGTCTATCTCTTGTCCCCAGCAGAAGAGAAGTACTTACCTCAACAGTGCCATCCTGCTTCCAGAAAGTTGATTCTCTGCATTTGGTGAGTTAACTATTTTTTCTTTTTCTGCCTCCTGAAATGGAAGCAAATTCCAAAGAAACAGTGGAGCACAGCTCTCTGCTCCTTGGGTCTTGCATACCTCCTAACATACTATAGATTCCCAAAAGAACAATTACACTTACTTGCAGGCACCTGAGTATCTTCGTCGTAGTGAATTTACCAGACACAATCTAGTGTTAGGTTTCTATTGAATATAAGCACTGCAGCCACATTTGTAGAAAAAACCACTTTGGTAGCATGTCCCAGGGACAACAGTGTCACTGGAGAAGGGCTCATCTGATTTTCTCTCCTAAGCAGTAACTAGATCAGACTTCCGTCTGACAGAAGCTTTATGCTCCTTCCATCGCTAGCGTGTCCTTTGAGGTCATGTTTCTGCATCTCACTGGCCTTAAAAGCCTACTCAGCAAATCTCTGTACAGAGGAAAGTCTTCTCATTCTGAGTTGTTTAGCCATTGTGTGGGGGCTTCCTGCATCAGGCATGATTTATTTGGTCAGAAGTTTGTACACAATTAAGACACCAACTGAAATTATCAGGAATTTTGCCTGAGGAAACAATTCAGGATCAGCAATATTACAACAAAGTTGATGTTGGTGATTTAGAGAGGAACAGCCTGCCTGTGAAAATATGGGACAAAAAGGAGTAACATGCAAAGGAAAAGTTGATGGGAACACAGAACACTTCAAAACTTACTGAACCTGCTCTTGTAGACTCCCAGTCTACAAGATATCGACTCCATATGCACTGGCAATCAATATAATGTCAGCAGCCACTTGGCAGAGACTGAGGCTTACTCTTCCAAAGCGTGGTGGCTTCCCTGAAGCTTGTTTCTCTGCATACCCAATATTTGCTGAACATACACATTCCAAAGAGGACTTTACCAAGGTGTACACAGTCATAGAAACCTTCAAAGTGCATAATGAATGTGGTAAAAGTCACAATCGTCTGTCCAGGTTTTTGAGGCCCTCCTCCAGGGAGGATAGGCATTGCTTTGAAGTCACCCACAGTCCCGATGGAAATGTGGTTTGGCAGTTGGAGAAAAGGACTTTGCTTACCAGGAAATTAAATTCTTTGAGGTTTGTTGGTTATGTGTACTTTCACCTCACGTCAATCCTCTTTTTCCTCCTGAGTAAAGCCCTTTGACATTAAGGTACTCAGCAGGTGGGACAAAACTAAAGAGTGTAACACACGTGCTGGTCTTTCCCTTCCTATGCACAAAAGGAAGAGAGGATGAGTGCACACAGGTGTATGTGTAGTCCGAGCAGGAATATGCACAGTCCCAGAGAACTCTAGCTATAGAAGACTAACAACCTAACATGGGATGTTGTGCTACACTGGTGCCATATATAACTGGAAAGCCTTGGGCACAAATATCAATGTCCTTAAACACAAAATACTTCATTTGTGTAAACACTGTCTTAATGTAGGGACATTTATTCAACAGTAGTGTATGGCATTAGGAGAGAATACTGCAGCATCTTCAGAAACAGTCCATATGTCTTTTGCTTTCATCATGTAAAGGTACACTACCTGTGGCCATAAGTTTAGTAAAAGTTCACATACAATTCTCAGATGCTTCATGCTATAGCAGCATTGGTAGCTGAGCTATGGGAAAACTGAAGATTGTGCATGCCCTTCTTTCCTGCTTTCCTTCTTTCTTTCTTTCTTTCTCCTTTTTTCTTTTTTTTCTTTTCCTTTTTCTTTCTTTCTAGAAATCTATTTAAAATGTTCAGTAAGCTTAAAATTTTATACATGTCACATATTCTGATACTCTGCCATCAAATGGATTTTGTTTTAGCCCTGATCTATGGAGATCCAAGGACTTAGAAGTATTTCAGTGCTGCAAGGGAGATTTGACTGAATAGCTTTGAACCCACTGAAACAAATAGGCATGGGGCACTGGGGCAAAATCTGGCTTCCTGAAGACTGAGTTTGCAGTTGATGTATCAGAAGATCTGAGCTCTACCTGCAGCATTTCCCACAGTTTGAACATTTAGTCTTTTCTCATAATAGGGACACAGATATTTAGTGTTTGTTTGTCTTCCATAAAAATACAGGCATCATTTTTTCCATATTCAGTGGAATCAGCAGCTGAGCTTGCACGGCTACATGCAAGGGGCAGCTGTAGTTACGAAACCCACAATGTCTTGCACTTCCATAAAAAAGAAGGAAGTAGGACCCTCAAACTTCCATCAGTGACGTGCTGAGCTGGGTGATGTTTATTTCAGTTTACTAATAGAAGAGAAAAGTAACTCCCATGTGGTCTAGACCCTTCCATAGATGCAAATGATCTCTTGATGATTTAAGTTAAATGTAAAGGATACACAAGCCCTGCACTTAGTTATATAAATATTTCCATCAACTAACCCTTCCTAAAAGCCCCAGAACATTCATGATCGTGTGGAATAGATCCCTTTTTAATGGAAAATACTGACCTACTGTCAGCTGTACTTATCCAACCTACATACCAGCTGTGCTGGCTGTGGTAATTGTCAGCATTTGTTTCTCTGACAGGGAGCAACAGGGTTCTGTGCAGAGTTACACTTCTCTGTCTTTCTCTTTTGGCAGCTGAGTGTCAGATTGCAGATGACTAGCATGGATTCACCCTCACCATGCTAGGGGTCCTATGCCATGCAGGTTTTTAATTCATCGTCTTCCTTTTAAAATCATACATTTTAGTAAAATAAAATCCAGTACTGTAGCATCCAACACTAAAACATGTTGCATGAATTCTTTTTTGAACCTTGCAACTTGTGTAATTAAAAATCTTGATTTTTTTGCCTGCTTTTAAAGAATATAAGAGTTATTTTTCTAATATAAAATTTTACTTTGCCATGTTAAATTTCACTTTGTGTTATATTTACCATGCTCATGTCATAAACGTGAACTGTTCGTACTGCTCATATTCCCCAATAATAGAATGTTGGGTTTTGTTAAGGAGCGTAGGATTTATGCTCATATTAATATAATATATATATTTTCCATAAAATTAGCATATAGTTTAATTGTTTAGGCCTGAAAGAGTAAATTATTATTGTTCAGAGTGAATTTAGACTCCAAAAACTTATTCCTATTTCCTATCTCTAATTACAGCAGTAGAAGGAAAAAAATAGACATTTTTATTGTATGGGAATCCAATTAATAGCTGGTTCATTTTTCACTTAGAAACACAAGTAGTTTGCAAGAACTTTTTGTTTGGAATTAGAAGCCTCTCAGCCCTGGGCTCTTGCTGAATGATTAGCTTTGATTATAATTAGCTCCACTATTAACTATATGGCCATGTATGTTACATGATGCTGCTACCTCCTAGCTGCTGGGCAGTGCCTTTTCAGCATTGTGTTATGAGGATTTAGATACCAAACCATCTTGTGAATGACCTACCACTATCATTGGCTTTTTACTTTCTGAAATATGATTGCAAACAAAATATCATTTTTATGCTTCCATAAAATGAATTAAAGAGATGATGGCTTCCTTCAAAAGAAGTCTTCTGATTTTATTCATATGAAGTCTGATAATATTTATTTAAAGAACTCTGTAGCTCAGCTGTCAGCTGCCTTTAAAAACTAAGCAGAAGTAATGGTTTGTTCCAAGCATCATGACCTGAGGTAGCCAGTCCAGTGTCCTCTAAAACTTTGAAATGTCCTTGTAACATCCCAACTTTAGTTTCCATATTTTTATGGGACTGCAATCCTTTCAGGAAAAACCTACTGACTCTTAGACTCATCTGGTTTGTGATTAACTCTTATTGCACTTAAGATAAAGACTTGTTTTACCTAAAGCATAAGACTCCAGTTTGAACACAAAAATGTAAATGGTCTTGTGGCACTCATGCTGTGGTGGGTAACGTCTCCTTATTTTTATGAACAGAACTGGCATGTGAATGTTACTGTGTGCAACCTCACTTGCCCTGAAGATTTAGAAGGCACAATAGGTGTTACCTCAGCAGGCAGGAGTGCCAGGTCCTTTCCTGGATATTTTCCAGTGACCTCTGGAATCCCTGCAGGGAATGAAGGGCCATTTCTGATGTCATCCACCAGTGGTTGCAGGAGAGCCAGTGCTGCCCCATCAGCCTGCTGCACGGTCAGTCCTGCGGCAGGGTCAACGTGCTGCAGATGGGAAGTTCAGCACCATATGCCAGCTCATAAATGTAAGCTGCCTCTTAAAGCTCATCTTTGTGCAGTGGTTATTCTTAGGAGTCAGGGAAATTCTGGTGCCAGAAGTATAGCTATTATTAGCTTGAAACTGATAACAAAACTGCGGTCATTTTCAAGCTGAGATTGCCTCTGACTTGCTTCTGTCCTTCATGCGTCTGTTGTTCTCCAGTGCTGGTGGTTGCTTTGATCACCGTCTGGTGATGTCACCGAGTGACTCCAAACACTTTGCAGAGTTTCCTTGTGACTCCCTTCCCTCTCAGTGCCTTTGACATTTTTCATTTAGTAGGCCAACTCCTGCTTAGATTACTCATGCCAGTAATCCCTGGGCTGGCAGTGTGATAATTAGAGAAAGCTGAGTTTAGCTCAACAGGGAGGTCAAATTTTCAGATACAAGATGGCATCTACACTGAGCAGTAAAAGTGCTTGCTATTAGTATAGAGTCAATACTTATTAAACCTTACATTTTAAAATATGAGTCAAGTGTGGCCCCAAACCTTACTGTCAAACACTTTATGACATTAATAAAAGAAGGGTTGTACCAAAGGTGTATTATCTTCGTATTTCCAGGTCTTAGTCCTTAGTTCCATAGATACTTTGAACATCAAATATTTGCAAGCTGGGACTCAAAATCTATGAGCTACTGGGTAGTGAGGTGATCCCACTGTATGACTTGTGAATCATACAAACGCTTCAAGGTAAGAGAAGCGTAAAAAGCCCACCAGATCCTTGAGTTCTCGGAGCAGCCTCATGCAGTTCTCATCCCACTGAAGCCTGCCATGGATTCGGCAACGTGTTCATCTGCGGAACGGCAGCATGAGGCTTTCATATCCACACTACACTACAGAATGTAACTTTTTACCACATTTTTACTCTAGTTAATTTTGATCCTTGTAACAATCTCCCCTGAAGGATGTGTTGCATACTAAAAACACATAATTAAGAAATGACATGACTGTTTTTATAAGCTGATCTTCCTTTACAGTCCCATTGCTCTTACTTTTCATATCTTGTTCTTCTGATTGTAAATTCTTTGTGTAGCAAAGGGTCTTTTTTATACTTTTAGAAAGTGCCTAACCTATTTTGGTATTTCCCTAATATAAATATTTTTATTTTTATTTTGCAGATACTCCCAGAATAACATCTATGGTGCAAACAAGAACTACTTAGATAGAGTAATGAAGCCTTAGCCATGCTGTACCATCTTCTTTGTGAAAGTCTTTTGAGGTCAGCAAAAAGTAACATCTAAGTCAGTGGCAAGGTTCCTCATTACTTAAGTAGCCTTCTCAAGATGTATTACATCTTTGTAAATGTACCTTCTGAAAACTGGATGATTTGGGATTGATTGCACATGCCAAAGTTGTGCTTACCCCATTATCATTATACAAACAGGTGTGAATAATGTCACAGAATGACTACACAGGTATTTTCAAAGGAGTAATACAAAATCAGAACACATGTATGTATGACAAACAAGGGTATTTTCTTTTGAGTGTTTCAGTGTTACATTGCAGTGTTCATATAGGTGTGATCTGGAACAGTTACCAATATATGTGTGTAGCCTTAGCCGCTACTTCAGTTAGTGTATGGACTATTTTTAGGATGAGCTGATAATCATAATACTCTTTGGGTATCAGAGTGAATTCCTCATACATGTGAGAAGATGCTATTGCTCTAACTAGCAGGATTTTGTTAAATACTGATGCTAACCCAAGTTTGCAGTCGAGCTGACTTTATTAATGACAAGACTATCAAGACCCTGTTATTTCAGTATCTAGTTTTAGGTACAATTCAGGACATTGAGATTTGTGAGCCTTAGTTCCCTGCATAGCTCATGTAGGCACTTTGAGAGCATCTAAATCAAATGTCTGACATTGGTGTCACCTGTGTGCAAACACAGGTACAAGCTATGTTCCAGTTTTCTGTATTTACAAGGAGGTTAAATCTCTGGTTTTGGATTACATCTTGGATGATGCCATGAGAGGCTGCCAGCCACATTCTGAAAGTTATAATCTTCAGAGAGTATTTTGAGAACACTCTGCCACTAAAATCAGAGTTGGGAACTGGCTTTGGAGTACTCTAACTACCTTATTACTATTCTGCTGCATAATTTGTATGCACCAGTGGCTACTCAGATCAATGAGTCTTCAATTCAGTAGACCAAGGGTAGGGTCTAGGAAAAAAATAATCTGTAATACCCATATGGTCCTTTAAAGATACAGTGGCAAAAATAAAAAATAGAAGAATGGCATTTTCTTGGCAATTAACTTCAAAAATAATTTTATTACAAGATAAAAGTTATTTTAACTTTTCCATAAAATAAAACATAAACATAGGAAGAAGCTTGTGAAAAATAAAGTGTTTAATTTGTAGGGAAGCAGTAGTCAAACTTCTGCATGCTCACTTGTCATGATTCTCGTTCAGAACATAGGAGAGATTAAATTCTCAGCTTTGCTACTTATTTCTTGTGTGGCCTTGGCAAGTCATTCCGTCTCCCAGCTCTCCAGCTGTGAAATAGAGAGTAACAACACTGCTCCACCTCCCAGGGAGATGTAAGCACGAAAGAATTAAAGATTGTGAGCTATTCATGATGAGATAAACCACTAACGTTTGTAAGGTAGAGAGAATATTCGAAAGTAAATTCAGGTGTGAAAGAAGGGAGTTTATTGTTTAGTCTGAGGTAAAAAAGGCTAGAGAGAAAATGGATAATTTGTGGCTAGGCCAAGTATGGAGCAAAGGGGTAGCTGATGTATACCAGTAGGAGAACTGTAAACATGATTCGGAGAAGTCTTGAGGCAAAGGTGATGGCCTGATACTGCAGAAGAAAACAGTACAGTGAGAGATGAGGAGCCTCCCTCCCTATCACATCCCTTTTTTTGGTGGTATTTTGACTGTATGTTCTTTGGAACAGAACTTCATCCTGTATCTGAAAAGCATTCAGAATATTCTGGGCACCATAAATATGGTCAGTGAAATATGGTCTTAACTACAAAGAGGAACTATGTATGTAATGGCTCATTAACCATGAAAAAATTGTGAATGGATAAACAGCTTATAACTTCACAAACTGATTGTACATGATTACAGGTGACAAGTTGGAAACAGATTGGATTATGAGCGCCATTTGAATGAAGCAGTAATCAGGCAAATGGAAGTGAAAAGATGCTCCCCATCATCTAGTCTGGTAACTGCAAAGGACTGAGCTCTTGGGAGAGGAGCCAGAAGCCAGTAGAGCACAAGGACAGCAAGAGTTGAGGATACAGTCATAGAGATCCTGAAGACAAGGGTAAGAGGAAGATAGCATGGATTTGAGTTAGTTCACCTTGGAGTTGTAAACAGTGTTTCTCCAAAGGAGAAAGCTGTAATGATGAGTAATTAAATAATCTGTCATTTGACCAAAGTGGACATCAGAAATGGTAATCAGTCACCAGCTACCATGCCCAGCTGAAGGGAAGGTCCTGGATGACTTGTCATACCACACTGCTTACAGATCTACCCACCTCCAAGGCTTTGGCACATTTTTCCCTTGAAAATTGATTGTCATGTGTGGCAGGTTTTATGCGCAGTATCGTGTTTCCCCTCCCTGTGGCAGAAAACAGGAGAGGGGAGACATTTGTGTTTCATTACACAGCAAGAAGTAAGACAGTGGATTGCCAGCTTTTTATTCACATAGGAAACTACTGCCTACTCCATCTGGTGAGGCACACTACTTCCATCCCTGCCTTCTCCCCTGGTGCACTCGGGGCACAGCACCATGCTCAGCTGAGGATAATGTCCCCTTGTCACTCCCAGGACAGCTGTACTGTCCTTTTTGCTCCACAGCGCCTATCCCTGCCCTAGCCAAATCTATCTCCTTTTCCCCCCCGCCCTTCTGCAGGTGGGAGAGAGGAGAGGTTGAGCCTTGCTGGCATTCACCCCAAGAAGTTTTGCGTGCAGACAGGACATTCCGGAGTGTTGTCAGTAGCAATGAAATATTCTAGTCTAACAAGGTAGTAAAATAAATGTGTAATAGCTCTCTGATTCTTAACAGGACTGCCACATGCCATGCTGTGAACATACTTCCGAGCTGTTGGATCAGAAAGCAGAGCGCTCTCCTACCCATGCAGCCTTTAAAGCCAGCCTGGATCCTGAAGCCAGGTAACCCATTTTGCAGCCCATGGGAGTCAAAGGCCTAAGAACAGCACAAGAACTGAGTTCAGGTGAAATGAAGAGACTTCAGTGTTCTGATGTCATTAAAAACTCTTAACAGTCACAAAATTCACTTCTATGAAGCAGAGATTTATGTCTTTCCACTCTTACATTTATTTTTTTTTTAAATTTAGTTTCCTTCCCTGCTAGCAGAAACCAGCACAGCTGACTGTGTAAATGACTTTTGGTGCTGTTTTGAATTGTGGAGCAGTTCTCCCACCCTTCCCTAGCTTCTAGACAGCCAGATCTGCTTTAAGATGGAAGAATAGCACCCTCAAGAGTTGACAGCCATGCTGCTTCAGGGATCCATGGTATGCAACTGACATCCTTCCTCTTTTAGTTAAATTAACTCCCTGGACACATGTAACTGAGGCAACAAGAATGAAAGTTTTCTCTTGACATTCAGTTGGAAATACTCAGCATCAGTCACTGTTGATGGGAATGTGGAAATACACATTTGTGCTTGTCTGACGGACGATCGGCTTCTGAACATTTTATTTGCCTTCAAAGAAGGAGGGACAATAAAAAGATGAAGAATTGTCTTATTTGTCTAAGTCTGGGAACCCCATTTTATACCACATTAAAGCAACATGAACAGGAATTTATGTTTTTGTGTAAAAAGAGATTATTTAAAAGTTCTTAACTTAGATAAAAGGGGTCTGTGTAAAAAAAAAATACTGAGCAAACCAGTCCTTAAATTGTGGGGACTTGTTCGTTAATTACAGTAATTAGGAATGGAATCTGATCCTAAACTTTCTGATTTACTCTGAATTTCTTTTAATATGTGGTTAGGCCTTAATTTCAGAATGATTATAAAATGTGAGAGCGTTTTAAGACTACAGAGGCGTGGGTATTGTTATTAAATTACAAACTTAGTTACACGCTTCTGCTGTTTCATGCAGAACTGACCTTTTAAGTGTCTGTGGCCTATTCCAGTTTTTGCCAACTTCAGAGTCGGGTAAGGCCCTTTGAAAGCTCCAAGCATAAACTGCTCACCAGCTACTGTTCCAAACGATATTTCTCCCAGAAGGCAAGATGTCCAGCTCTGGGCTTGTCCGTTTTCTGTGAACGGGTTCGCTTGAGTAGCACAAGCAGAATTTGGACAGTCATGTGCAGTCAGGGACATTTTACTCTCCACTATGATGTATCCAAAACTCCCTTCTCCTCTGTATCATGCCTTTGTTCAGAGTTCTCACTGATGTTTTGGTTGTTTAGACAGTGCTACAGCTCCCCATGGACTACTGAAACACCCCTTCGAGGCACTGCTGCTGCGTTGTAGCCAACATGTATAATTTTAGAAAACAGTGACTGTATGTAAAAAGAATTTAGGATTGATTTTTTTTCTGCTTATAGTAAAAGGTGAAAAGTATATTCTGTAGTCTGTAAATTAATATGTTTCCCTGCTGTAATTACAGAATCCATTCTCCCAAGAGGATACTAGAGTGCAAAAGGCAACTGTCTCTGCTGGCTTTGCTTTTGCTCATGAAACAGAATGTCACACATGCATTGTGTGATAGAAATACGTGGGTTCCTGGTACATTGTCATTTCCTTTCCTATTTAAGACTTTGTCAATTATTTTTAATTGCAAGGAATCTGTCAAACCCTTTCTGAGCAAGGAATTTACTGTCACAAGTTTCTGGTTTACGAGAACATCCAGGACTAAGAATTACAGCAATTTTTTTCTCCAGCCATCACTATGTTCAAATAATTTTATCTGCAAATCTTCCTGTAGCAATCTTAGGCCTGCACCTGCTCCAAAGGCTTGGACCTGTCCTTTCTCTATGCCATTTTCAAAGGGACCTTCTGGACCAGCACAGCTAAATGCCCATGGGCTTCCCAAGGTGTCCCTGGGAGGTGTGCAGGGCAGGACAGGTCATTTGCTCTGCAGCCTGCGAGGGGTTGCAGCAGAGGGACATGATGTGCATCGTCACCCTTTCGAGCTGAAGCTTGGAGCAAGGGCTCCTAGGAAGGCCGTGGCTTTGCTCAGGAGCGGCTGTGGTGACACCTCCACAGTCCTGGGCGAGGATCACGGTGCCTGAGCACGCAGCTCCTCTCCCCCAGCCCCGCGGTGCGGGAACATCGATCGCCGCC
>NW_010184274.1:0-3847 GCF_000695765.1 Mesitornis unicolor
GGCGGAGGCACCGGCTGTGGGGGATTTGGGCCCGGGCAGGCCGTGGACAGCTCTTCAGTGTTGGGGCTGAGCCACATCGAGCTGAGTCGTGCCGGGGGTTGGTTACACCTCCGGGTGTGCCGAGCTTCCCCGGTGAAGGGAGGCGGCAGCTTCCTTCCCGCAGGTTTTCCCTTGCCGCTCGCATTAGGGTGCCCGGCGAGGTGGAGAGGGTAGGGGGGGGCAAGGCCGCAGCAGGGAAAAACGATTTTGTGGTTATGTCGTGCGTTAATGGGAATTGCATTTAGGAATTAACTGGAGCCGTGTGATTTTACTGACGACGCAGGTTCAGCACAGGCTTCCATGAGACCTTTGATTTTCTCCAGCAGAATTAAAATGCAGTTTGTTTCCCTATTTTGCTTCTCAGTTGGAAAAGTAAGGATTTTCCCTGTAAAATGGCCATCTTGCAGAAAAATAGGAATGTGCATTATAAATTACTCTTTCTTTCCATGCTGTGTAGCACTGGAGATTCGCTGTGGTCGCTCATTGTGCGAATGGGAGAGCAGCAGCTGAGTGTGCGTGTTGTACATCTGGTGCTTGACACTCGGTTTATGTGACGTGTTCCTGTAGCCACAATACGTCATGGGTGCAGGCAGAGAATGAAGACTCGGATTTGAATGGAACAAAGAGCATAATGAAAATGAGAAAATGTACCCAAGTGGCTGCAAGATTGGAGCCCTAAGATGTTGTTCTGTTCCACTGTCGTGTGCTGAGGTAAAGGTTGTGAAAGAGGTCACTGTCTTCAGCAGCATGGCTTAAAGTCCTGTTTTTGACCAGAACAAAGTGGGAAATGTTTGCAATGAAAAAGGTGCATTGATTGACATCACATAGTTACACCCAGCATCTAGGTACGACTTAAAACTTTTGGGACAGCGTTGGTAATTGAGCAAGTGATGCTTGTACAGGTAAGTATGTTCATTTAATGATAGGCCTTTGTAAATAACATGCCATAAAAATGACGCATTAAATATATTTGCTCTGTTGTTAAATTTCATTACAAAGGCCAATGAGTAAAGTGCAAGCAGCTGTACAGAGACCTCTTTTTGTGAACTTCTGTGCCATGACTGACACTGTAATTTAAAAAATTACATTTCAGCTTTGCCCAGCTGAATACAGTGTATCATACCAATTGTGATGACATTTTCTAAGGGGTCTAGTAGTACTTTCTACAGAGTAATTAAACACAGTTTGCGTTTTAGTGTGTTTTAATAAATGCAGATATTGCATCCAAGACCCTTCATAATTTACGTTAGCGAGTGGGGTGATATTTTTATGTTGGCCTACCCAACAGCTGCTACAAACACCTCGCAATGCTGAATATTATCTGAAAGGTACATTATAAAATGCTATTTAAATCTTATATATTGAGAAGCAGGTAATCTCACTGAAACTTAAAAGCTACTGATAAAACCTGCATGTACAGCAGGGTCAGGAGGGGGATTTTTATTTTTCTTCCAAAGAAGAACACTCGGTTACAGTAGATTTAAAACGTCTTCATTAACATCCATGACCCTTCCTCTGGATGTGATAAATGCACGTAGGTCTATGCAGTGACACATCAGTGCACGTACAAGTTTTCAAAGACACAACAATACTTCATACTGCGAAGACTTGTGGATTTTTAATTTTGTCAGTTAAGGCCTACAGAGCGTAAAAAACCAGAGTTACCATGAATAGTAATAAAATGTTAAGACCTCCTGAATGTTTTCCTTTATTTTCTCTTTATTTCCCAGATGACTGGTTAAGCTTCCTCATTTGTCTCGTGGAGCAGGCCTTGTCTTACCTTGATGTTTGCAGTTTTGTCTTTTTTGTGTTACACACTAAATGTGCTGGATGGCCATGGTCTGCTTTTAGAGCTAGCAGCAGGGAAAAGTTACAATGAGAAAGCTATTTGTAATTAACTCATGCAGATATCAAAACCACAGCTTCCTTTTTAACCCGAAGCATGACTTTCTGAGCACGTCACAAATCCTGCTTTAGGCCGTGCAGCCAGGGAATGTCCCCATTTTTGGATTACACAGGCTGGTTTAGGTACAAGGCTGCAGTGACAGGGCAAGGGGTGTTAGATGGACTGACCAGCAGAGATGGCTGGTGCTGGATTTGAGCGTGGGAAGTGCCCTCAAAAGCCCAAATACGTGTAACGTGTTTCCAATGAAACAAACTTCAAGGCTAGAAGCCTGGATTGACAGAAGCCCTCTAAATTTCAGTGAGGCTGGGATTTCATGCCAGAAATGCTTTCTGAAATGGTGATGAAAATAGCTTGGTCCTGCCTACCCTTAAATTAGCATTTATGTTATATTTAGCATTTATGCAAGATCTGTTGCTTTTCTAAGTTGTTGTCTTTTTTAGTTTGGATGGAGTTTAAAATTATCTGAACGATGTTGTGCTGAATTATTTCTAAGTGATAACTCGGTGAGATGCCAACAGTTGAATGTATCTCTGCAGCATGAAGACCCATTAGCAAAATGCGAGCCAGCGTACCAAAATGCTTGTAATTTGACAGAAGACACTCAATATATATCTTTATCACTTCTAAACCCTCAATTCCTGAATACCTGTCATACACACAAGTTATCTGAAGAACTACTATTTTAAAAATGATTAAATTTAAGAGCCTTTTTCTGTATGTGGCGTATTTTTCTCCCTCTGTGTAACATTAAGACTTGATGAGTAATTTAAGACACAATAAACAGGCACTGCAGTTTGCAGACCACCTTTCCCTGTCTTCCACAGCCTTGAGGAAACACACATCCATGTGGCTGTGTGGTGAATTACATCAGGGAACCAGACCACGTTATAAGCATACAAGCAAAAAAGTGAGTTTTCTGTTAGATCAAGCCCTCCTCCTCAGCTGTCTCATGGCCACAAATGTCCTGCAGGTGTTCTCAATGTTTTTACAAATTGCTGAATCAAGTTTGAGGCAATGGATACCTACAGTGAGCCACCTGGCCCCTATCAGTCTCCCAACAGACTGCCTAAACTGGCCTCTGTGTTACTGCCTGCTGCCCCACCCATCTGCTCTTAGCTGCTGTGTCTCTGTTACAACTGGGGTTTATCTTGAAGACTGGCTTGACAGCTTGGGATACAGTTTTCCTGGTCCTGAGTTCAGCTTCTTCCTTTTTCTCTTCTCTTCTCTGTTGTGTTTCTGGATTTGACCTGCTGCAGTGGAAGCTGTGCTTCCTCACCAGAGCTTTCCCCTGGCCTTACACACCTTTGGCTCTGCTTCAACGTATGGCCTTCCCAACATTTAGTGTGGTCTTTGACCGCCCTGTTGCCTTGTTCTTTGGACTAGCACCTTCCTCTGGCTTTTCTGGTTGTTGGCATCTGATCCACAATTAGTATTTTCTCCATTTCTGCACTGAATAATGAACAACATTCATCTTGGGAGACACATGGTGACCATGTTGTAGCTGAGGAACCGCCTCTGGATACAGTAGCTGATACAACCTTCCCCTGACGTTCTTCTCAGGAGGTCTCTTGGGCAACCAACAATTTAAGACTCCGAGTATGTCATCTTTGTGACTGTTTAATGAAAATACCTGGCACTAGCTAGAGGTGTGGGGGGTGGGACTCAAACCTACGGGCACAAGACAGCTTGGCTCTGCAGTCAGCTGCCCTCTGATCAGGGACACCTGGCAAGGGCGTCACTGTCCCCTCACCAGCCTGGTCCGGCCACCCCAGGGGCCGTGCTCAGCCCTGGCCAGAGCCACCTGACGCCGGGCTCCAAGGAGGCCCGGAGCGGCCTGAGCACCGTGGTCTTCCCGCCCCCCTGCCCGGCGCAGGTGGAACACCCGCTCCACGCCTGTTTCCG
>NW_010184275.1:0-266 GCF_000695765.1 Mesitornis unicolor
TGGGATGGGATGGGATGGGATGGGATGGCACAGACTTGGGGACAGCCCAAGGATGGGAACACCATGGGGACAGGGACAGCCTGGGGTCACCATAGGGATGGGAACAGCCTGGGGACAGTGTGAGGACGGGGACAGAATGAGGACACCATGGGGACAGGGACAGCCTGGGGACACCATAGGGACAGGGACACCATGGGGATGGGGACAGCGCAGGGACACTGTGGGGACAGGGACAGCCTGGGGACAGGGTGAGGATGGGGGCACCA
>NW_010184276.1:0-11585 GCF_000695765.1 Mesitornis unicolor
GGTTGTTTCGGCTTTGGTTTGGTTTGGTTTTTTTCACACTGGAACAAGAAAGTTTTACAGCACTGGGAATAGAATATCTTTATGTAAAGTTTGAGTAATTATCTCAGTGAAATTATTTTCTTTGAGTAAAACCATATCTTTTAGTATAGATAATGAGGGGGTTGGTCCTAGATACAGACTCAGACATTTGTTTCCTTTCTTGTCATGATATTTGACTTTAAATTGATGGATTGTACTTCTTCAGACAAACTGGAATATACTTTTCACTCATATAGAGAAATTCTCTCTTATTTGCAGTTGATTGTACAAATAACAAAGCAAAGAGCTGAATTTTGTCTTTTGGATGACTTATCTAAGTATTACTAATAGCATTTGTTGGTTTTTTTTTTTAAAAAAAAAAGATTAAAAAGCCTAGGAAAAATTACCACTGTAGTTGAGAAAAGTGTTTATAGCCTGAAAAAAATACCACTTTCATAAACAGGCCTGTATCTTCCGTAATGATACCAGTACATGTAAAGCTGAGGATCAGCTCAGCAATTCACATCTGCACAATAGCAGCTAAATGTTGCAATTTCTTTCATCTGTTTTGCTGGTTTGGAGTGTTTTGGGGGCTGAAAAACAAACAAAACAATTGAGTCTTTTCCAAGTTCTAAATGTTCTATCAATGCAGTAGGCAGAAACTTAAGACTATTCTTTCAGTGCTTTTTAAGCAATTGTCTTCTGATGGAGAGGACCTAGTAGTCTTATAGCTAGGATTGCCCATCACTGTACCTAGTCCATTAGGTTACTGCTGTCAAATCATAACAGATTTTATTTTAAATAAAGAATTGGTAAACTATTTGCCACAGCCATCCTTGGACATCATAGCACAGCTCTTGGTGTATGACTTTACAGCTGGATTAACCTGTAACAGCTCTCAGTACAAGACCAGAGCAATGTCCAAACTCTGGGCAGGGCACTGAAGGGCTCCTTAACCCCATCCAAGAACTGATAACAATTTGTCCTGTTACCAGTTTAAACAAAGTTTAACTCAGAGAAATCAGCTTACACATCTATCCATGGGAAAAATGAATCAGCTCTGGTAAAGGTATTGAAAGTGTCTGTTACAGTGGAGATACAAATAAATTTGGTGTTAAAATGAAGCTTTCTTATAGTCTGTATTCCAAAATTAAAGGTTTGTTTCAGAGAAAAAAAATATATTTTTCTAAATACAGAGCAAGAATTATTTTAATAGATTCCATTTTCAGTTTTAAAACTACTAGAAATTATTTAGCTTACATAGAGCTCCAGTTAACAATATAAATTGCCTTTGTTCCATAGTTTTTGTCATAATGATGTACCTTTTAATAATCCTCAAATTTCCATCAAACCGTGCATAGTAAATGCAGCTTTATGCCAGAGTCATTCATTCTTTTGCAGTGATCTGTCTTTTGTTGTTAGGTTTTTTTGGTGGTGTGTGTTTGTTTGTTTGTTTCTGAAATGTGCCCTTTATTAGTTTTGTTGTTCTTTGGTTTGGTTTTTTGTTTGGGTTTTTTTTTTAAATTTTCAGTACATAATTTCTGCTTCTAAGGTATTGTCCCTTGCTCTTTTCATGTCCCAGATAACCACATGCACTAGGTGAGTGGTGTTTTTATTCATATCAACTGTGACAATTTGTTATTTCTGTTTCTTAACATGGCTGCGTATGTAGCCCTGACAAGGGTTCTGTAAAAGCAGGCATTCATCCAACTGATGCTGATGACTCAATCATGCTGTAATATCAGCATGAAGGGGAAGAAGTCTTAGGTCAGTGGCAGTTTTAAATTACATTGATTGGAAGGCCTGTAACCCATTTCATCTGCAGAATGATGCTGTCCTGTTGGCATTTTGGGGAATGAGGGTAAGCAGGCAAAATTATTTCAGCTATGCATGATCAGCTAAACTGGTGTCAGTGTTTCTGTGCAAGCACAGAAAGAAGGTTTGCTCTTGGTGTCACTAATCTTGCCATGAGGAACATCCACACTGTGAAAAATAAAGGCCTTTCCCCAAAAACAATTCCACAAGGGTGTGTATGTATGATTTTGGTAATTGCACAAAGAAAGTTCAGCACAGAGCTGGAGACCCTGGAGTTACATTCCCATCTCCACATTTATTCTTACTTGGTGGTGGATGTGTTGGTATTTATCTGCACTGCAAGCTCTGGTGTCCTTGCCTGTTTGTGATCTGATGGAATGATGAAATGTAGCAATGTACAGAAAAGCTCCTCAGATTAATAATTTTCTGAATAGTTTTATGGTTCAGTTTGCAGCAGAAAGGCCACTTTTGGATTTGGACTAGCTGCACGTGTGCTGCTTTGGCAAGCAGTGCTAAACTGGAGGAGGTTACAGGGGAGAAAACTCATATTTGGATTACATTGAGTTAATGGAGATGGCAAAAGCAGAAGTCCCTTCATAGGCACAGTTTAATGAAGTATAAATGGCCTTCTCCTTCCTTCAGATCCTTTCAATTTCAGGAGCCATCTAAATGTAGAGATGTCACTTCAAACAACAGTTTTGTTTATAAGCAAAACTCCTCATGGTTTACGTTGAGTGTTAACACTGTTACCTGACCAGAGTAGGTGCAAACCACTCAGTATGCTGTGACTAAACTGTTTCGGTTCTCAGGGATTTTCTTAGCCTGATTTCTCCTGTTTATGCTGACTATGTTCATGTCCCAGCAGAGAGATGTCATGTTTAAATTCACTTGTGATTGACCTTACTTCAACATCACCATACAAAAGGGCCAAGAATTTTTGTTATCCTTTTTATAACTCCTGGCTCCCTTTCTGTACTGAAGCAATTAGCCTGAGCTGACCTCTAGCCAAATGTTCCTGTGGTCAAGTTTCAGCTGCCCTGAGGACAGTCAGCTGCTGTAATGTATTTTTTTGTGTGTGTGTGTGTGCTTTTAGCTCTCTTCATTCTTGCAAACTGTTGGAGTTGGGTAAGATGTGGGCTGTTATTCCTTACAATAGTGTATATTACAGACACTGAATTATTTTTTTCTGTTAAATAACAAGAATGTTATTAGTTGCATTTGTCTTTCACGCACACATGGAGTAGGTGTTGGGAGGTAGTTAATACTAGATTGTAAAAGGTCAGTTTTTTCCTAAAGTTGACAGAAGCTATCTCCTGCTAAGTTAACGCTCCAGCCTCTGAACAATACTGTTCTTGTTGGTAGCAAGCTTGCAAGAGTATTGTAGGGGAACAGTAGTAGGTGGTTACAGGGCAGATTTGTGAGATCTTTCTGCAAGGCAGTAATTGTCCGATGGTGGGGCAGATGGCACTTAGGAGGACTCGTCTCTTAGAAATTTCACTCTGTACCACCAAAAGCAGCATCATGATGGGGCAGCTCTTGCTTTGCAACAGATTTTCTCCCATGAGACCGGAGCCGTGGCAGTGTAGCTCTCCCTTGGCCTCTGAAACTTCTAGAACTGGTGGTGGTACCTGCAGCCCAGAAGATTTCTGGGGTTTTTTTTTGTATTTTTTATTTTGTTGGACACATAGATGTCACGTATTTCCTGGTGCTTCACACATCTTACAGAGCTCCTTTTGCTTGGGGGAGACCTTGAGTATGGGCCCTGTCCCATGGGCTCTGGATTTCAGCTCCAAGGAAGATAGCACAACTTGCCCTTTCCAGAGGCCATTGTACAGACGGTGGAGCATCGCCCATCCATATTTTCTATGCTTTCAAATAAGAGCAGTTGCCACATTTGAGCTCAGTCTTGTCTGTATTGGGCATGTTCAGGGTACACTTGTAGGATATTTCTCCCACATGGACAGATAACTCAGTGGAGGCTCCTATGTGAATTTAGGCAGAGAGGAGACACTCTATTGCTTTGCCCTTGCCAAGACAGAGGTATTTGTGACAATCCACAAAAGGAAGCATTGTTTACTAGCAAAAACTAAGGGATTAAACAGTGATTTTGATCACCTTTAGGGTTTAGGAATACAAATTAATCTCATGCCCTGCTTCAAACAGCGAAATGTTTTAGCTCAGCAGGAGGTGTCCCAGTAGTTGTAGGATTGCTTATAAGTGGTAGTTGCTGCTGGAGGAGTGGCTGCATCCTCCCCTCTGCCCTGTCTGCTCACTCCCATGCCCCAGCTCTGCTCCTGGGGTGCAACTTTGTGGGGTCCTGATAAGCCCAGTCAGCAAACAGATTTGTTACAATAAATGTTTGTGGATTAATTTTAACTGGAACAGTGTCCTGATGGAGTTCACTGCGTGCAGGTATGTAAACAAGTCTGCCAGCGCAAGAGGAAGAGCAGTACTGGGACAGAGTTGTTTTCATCTGCAGAAGCACATCCTTACTGAAGTTCAATGTGATTGCTGACCTCTGGTATGTATTTCCTTACTCCTGGGTTGGTGCTCCAGCTCTCAAACCACTCTTCCTGGGAGGAAGCTGAGATGACTGCCAGTAACAGCACGGGGATGGAGGAGATAGCCATGCTGTGATGACTGCAAATGGGGGCTGATTTTGGGCTCACCGGGGAGGTTTTTTGGTGTGGTGAATGGTGGACCCTGTTGGTGATGTTTGTTCTCACAGGAGAACTCCTGTGAGGGTTTGAGCTTTTCTTGTGACTGTTGTTAGGCAGGAAGAAGTAGGAGAGTTTGGAGAAGCGTGGTAGGAAAATCAGCAGAGACCGATGGACTCGGGAGAACAGTGAATATGGAGGCAGCATGGGATGTCTAGGTACTGCAACAAGGAAAGAGCAGGAGGGTTGTAATTAAAAGTGACATTGTATTCAGGCCTGTGAAAGAGAAAACAGACCTTTAAGGTGAAAGTGGAAGGGCTGAAGGGGATTGGGGACTGTTGGATGGGGTAGAAATAGTGTAAGAGGAGAGGAATTGGCAAATACAGAGAAGCATTTCTGCAGAAGATTTATTAATAAGAGACAAAAATAGTCTTTTAAACAAGAATACAGATGGAGCAGGGGAACAATTGAGCTAGCTGAAAACGTAGCTGATCCCAGATGAACCTCGTGCTGTGCCAGCGTAGCTCCTCTGTGCAACTAGGATTGTCAGCCTGTGATTGCTTCATGAACTTCTTCCCTGCCCTGTGCACTCCAGCAGCTGCAGCCTTCACTGTTCCTGCTCCCCGGGCTCTATCACACTCACACCATCCCCAGTCCTCGCTGATTTGCCCTCAGCCTCACCATGCCCCTGCCTTGTTCCCTGTCTGCTGCAGAACAGAGGAATCACCTTTGTATATACCTGCGTCTGCTTGGCCAGGGGAAAGCTCTGGCAGGTCCCCAGAGCTCCCTCAGCTCTGCTCTCCATGCAGATGCCCTGTGTCTGCTCCGATTGGCTTCAGGGTTGGGCATCCCCGCAGTGGTATGGGTGCAAGGAGGAACATCTCCTACCTTGCCTTTGCAAGTCTGGGTGAGACTGTGAGCCTACCATGGCCGGAATGAATTCTTCCTGTTCAGAACCTGAAAATCCAGAATTATTGAGCAGTTGTGTTAATAAGGATGTGAGAAATACCATCTGATTTTCAAGTTTTGCATTAAACAGCATGAATGAGACATCTGGAATTGGTAATAGTTTCAGTTTTTCTGTAGTGTGGTTCAATCTGTTCTCTTGGGGTAAGAAAATTAAAGAGGGAATTATATTTTAAATTCAGTGTTACCATAGTTTTACATACTCGGCATGCTTGTGTTTTGCAGTTTCTGAATAAATTTAAACTTTGCTAACTCTACTAGGACTACTTTTTGAAACCCGGATTTGACAGCATTGGTTGTTAATTGGTAACACTCACTTAAAAATTGTTACCCGTTAATGGGTTTGGTTGTTTGGATGCTTGTGACTTAATTTCCTGTTAGATGAAGAAAGAAAATGTCTAATTGAAAACACTCCATTGTAGAATCAAGATTTGTCGTACCCATTTACAGTCAAGTGTGAAAGTGGAACTATTAGTCTCTCTCTCCCCCTGCTGCATCACTGAATTGGGGTGTCAGTGTGTCCTGGCAAATTTGTGCCACAGAACAAGAAACTGATGCCCAACCATTGTTTCAGGATTTGTGTTAATTTTGGTGTTAGCTTTGCTTCTGAAAGTCTCCACTAATCTCTGTGCTCCTCTGTCATGGCTGTAAATGGTAAGGTAGTAATCCATGGTATTTATGTTTTCCCTCTGATACGTACAGACACCTCATGAGCTTTTTGGAGCATGGTACAATTTTGTACAGAGGGCTGCACTGCCTGCTGGTCCAGCATAGCCCAGCTTCTGCCCTTCTCTGTTATCAGGTGCTGGTGATAATGGCACAAGCAAAGTAGTGTCTCTCAAACAGGATCATGTGGTGGGATTGTAGAATATGTGTGTGTGGCACAAGTGACTTAAGGAGAAGGAAGACCGTGCTTTCTGGGGAGATTGAGGAGGGTTGTTGGGTTGTGCATGGGCTATAAAGGCATGTATGTTTGGAGGTTGTAAAGACTTGTATGGATGTGCTTGGGTCCATCGGAAGGTGCCTTCTCAGAAATGACAGAGGTAGAAGTTTCCAACGTGAGACAGCCTCCCTGGCAGCCCCCCCAGAGCAGCGTGGCAGCGCATGGGCACTGAGGCAGCTGCTCAGGGCTGCGAGGGTGTTGGTGAGGAGCAGACCAGAGAATTATTTTGAGCTACTTTCCTTCTTGCTGCCCACAGCTACTGCTGCTCTCCCCACTCCTGTCGTACTGGTGCAGTTGAGCCATTGTTGCTCTGCTATCAGCCATTCGGCTTTGTGGTGTGGGAAGTGGCTTGTGGCAGCGCATGGGCACTGAGGCAGCTGCTCAGGGCTGCGAGGGTGTTGGTGAGGAGCAGACCAGAGAATTATTTTGAGCTACTTTCCTTCTTGCTGCCCACAGCTACTGCTGCTCTCCCCACTCCTGTCGTACTGGTGCAGTTGAGCCATTGTTGCTCTGCTATCAGCCATTCGGCTTTGTGGTGTGGGAAGTGGCTTGTTAGGCTGCATCACTCCTCTCAGCTTTACTGCAGGTAGCTCTAGACCAAGGAAGTATTATATGTGGCCTGGAAAGATGAATACAGCTTCAGAGGAGCATGAGCTGAAAAGGGGATCACCATCTCTTGGTTCCCTGAAAGTGATGCAGTTCCTTTCTATTTTTATGTTTAACCCAGGGTACTCACTGGGATCTGTCTCCAAAAGGCTGCTCTGGGGGCAGTGTGGCTACTCCCTGGAAAAAGGCTAGAGATGGGCAATACTTTATTTTTTCCCTTCTATATTAAATGAACAATAAGCTAGTTCTCTTGTAAAATTAGTATTTACTCTCTGTCCTAGACTGCAAGATGATGTATGAGTTTATGAGGCAATAAACCGTAAACTAAGTACACTTCTGGTTTAAATCCAATTAGAAATTCAATAAAACTAGATAATAGTTTAAATGTCTTGTCGTATTAGTTAGTAATATTAGTTTATAAAGAATCTCTCTTATTGTCTTTTATTATTACAGAATTAGGTATGGATCTTCGGCATCTGCTGTTTACTTTGGCACTGGTCTGTACAAATGACTCACTTTCTACAAGTGATGGTAAGTTTTATGATACCTTTCTGTGCCTTTGTGTGTATACATCTAGATATTTATCACTTTGTATAAAGATTATATTATGTGTGTCAGGACTATTCAAGTTCCTTGATTGCCATAACCTGGGTACATAATGTGAAATGTGAAAAATACATCAGTTAATCTTGTGGTAAAGGTAGTGGAAGAGATTGAGAAGTGTAGCAGAAAGAAGGTGAATGTGATAGACAGCATTAAGTGCGTGGTGTGTAAACAGCCATGATCAACTGGTGGCAGATACCTGGATTTTCTTTGCTCAGGTACTGACATTATTAAAGAATTATATGGGGTTAATTTTTTTATAGAAACTGTGGAGTCTTTTTGTTAGCATGTAAAACTATTTGGAAGTACAGAGGAGGGATTTTAAGACTATACTTTGGGTCTGAGGCCAATATGAACAAGTTTCATAAGAAATACACTTAGAAATTCTTGAGTAGAGGTTATAAAAGGAATCTGAAAAGAACATGTAGCCTCAACCAGCCAGCTGGATGTGGGCAGCCAGCAGAAGCCTTTTTAGTGAGGAGATGCTCTGAATGCACATCCTGTGGTGTTCATGATTCAGCAGATCTGCCTAGGATTCACATCCACTGAATGTCCCTCTGGCTTTCCACAGTTCTCCTTCCCATCCTTTTTCACCTCCATTCTTCCATTTTCTGAATTAAATGCCCAGATGGAAATTCCAGCTGAGCTTTCTCTGATGCTTTTTCTTGTTGCAACCAGCAATGATTTAGAACCATTTCTGTATTACCTGAAGACCTGTCCTGACTCTATTGGGTCCCATGACATTGGTCTTTTACTCATTTAGAATAAAAAATTCTCATTAACTCCAGTGGGAATTTTATGTTGTGCAGACTGATCTGCTCCTGCAAACAAACACGACTTAACCTGGCCTGCTCTGTCTTGTTCTGGCCTTTGGAAAGCAGTAACAGTTTTCTATAATTACTGATTTTATGCTAACATGTTGCCACTACCGAGCTGCTGCAGAGGTTGACTCCTTAAGCAGGTGCCCCTCCTGACCTCCTAGCCAAAATCAATGTTAGCAAAGAAAGTCAAAGAGAGGATTAGATGAGTAACTTTGGAAGAAGTGGGGTGGAAACAGCTTCTACAACAAACTGTAAATAAAATGATAAGATTTTAAATGAAAACTTCTGACAATTTTTTTTTCCTTTAGCTTCATACTTAGATGTTACTGAATGTAAATTAAATAACTATAGAATTGCAAGCCGTGTTTCATTAGGCTTTCCAGTGTTAATTTTAGCATATGATACTAAACCAAAGGGCTATGGCACAGTTGCCTGTAGTCATAACTGTCCTATAGTTTAAAGGTATAATCATCCTCCTTCGCCTTGATAAAATTCTGTATTTTCTTGGAGTTGCATACTTAAAATTTCTAGATATTCATATTTGCAGAAGCACTGAAGAGATATAAGGGGTATTACTTTGTTGTTAGTAGAGACATTAAGCTGAAATAAGATATAAATAGAACTTAAATGGTAAGTTTTCAGATAATTCTTCCATAAAGTGGATTTTATTCATTTAAAAAAAGGGGTTTGGATAGGGGAAACACAAGTTTCTGTTTATATACTTCTATGTGTGTGGCTCAAGCACTTGCCCTCTGTGTTTTCAGGCACCAGCCATCTATAAGAGTCTCTTCTCCCTTGCTAATTAAGACATTTTCTTTAACATTTACCAGATTTGGTGTGAGCTCATAATGTAACTGACCATTGAAGGTAATGAATAAATGACATTTTCACTTTTGTTCGCTACTTTCATCTCCTAATTGCAGCATTACATTCGTGCTGCTACCTGTGTGTCCAATGGGAAATAAGTCTGCCTGTTTAAGAAGTATGTGAGGAAGTGTGGGGTAGTGAAGTGTTGATTTTCGTATTAAAATTGGGCTGAAACAATGTGGGGTGTTTATTTGCTGTGTTTTGAATCCTTCTGTTTTGGTTAAAAGAAGAGGAATTTTCTGATAGGAATTTGCAGAATAAAGCTATATACTATTTTTTTCCGCTTTGTGTACCAATCTCTTTAGTTAGACCTACGAACTGAAATAAAATTTGCAAATTCCTCCTTGTGGAAAGTCAGTATTTTACAGTGGAATATGATACAGCTTCTATTCATTGCCTCTTACAGAATGATCAGCAGAACAAAAATGAATGTGTCCTGACTTGCTCCTTCCCCTCAAGTGTCTGTATTTTACAGTACATTCATTCAATAGACAAAAATAATCCCTGCCCAGATGCAGTCTGCTGGACCAATTGATTTCTCTCTCAGTGTTTAAGAGCACATGAGGATTTTTTGATCTTTGCAACCAGGTGTGGTACAGATACCCTAAGTTCAGTAAAAATCCGCATGTTATAAATAGAACTTAACCACAGCATCACCTTTTGTCTGGTGATCTTGTCTATACTGATGAAATAGTAACTTCTATAAGCTTACTTTCAGAATAAAAGAACAAAGCACATTTTGTGTTCCAGTGCTTAAATCCAAGTCATAATGCTAGATATGTATGTTCTGATTTACAGCATTATTATGGAATTGTGTGTGTGAAGGGAACAGACCTTTGTCACCCCAAAAATAAATTTCTAACCACTAAACTGCTTCTGAGGCTGTAGCATGTTTATTCTGAGTAGGGGAAATGCTCAGCTGAGGTCAGACAAGGTAGTACAAGTTGAACAGAAATATTTGAGGTAACAGCATGAGAGAACAACCATTTGTCATTCTTGCATGATTTAGAACAGAGTATTAGATGAGACCTATATATTAGCTGCTTTTATTTTATTCCCCATGTGAATGTGCTGGTATCTGCAAAAGTTCTTGTGAGCATCCAGCCCCTCTCCCAAGTGATTTTGAGGTGATGAATTCTGAAAATCTTACAAAGCTCTGGCCACCACAGTCTTGCTGAGGCCTTCATAAAAACTTAATTAGATGTGCTTCATATCTGTACCATATCTGAGGGATTGTATCTGTGGTGTCGTGGTTCCCTAACAAAATCCACTTCGGTAACTGTATTTTTTTATGGCAGCATATTAAAAAATTACATGTACTTGCTAATCTTGCACCAAAGCACGTTACTGAGACCGTATAATACTAACTTTTACATGGAAGGATACACAGAAGAACTGCACACTTTTATGTCTTGAAAGTAAGTCAAGCTTATGTTCAGCCTTAGCAGAGACTGTGCTTTGAGCTGGCTCCGTTCCGTGGGGCCGGATCCACCCTTGGCACACAGTGAAATCCCATACGTGTTTCCTCCTGGAGGAAGAGTGTGTGATGCCAGCAGTTGGCTGGGGAACTGCACAGCACTTGGGACCAGATAGTGGACATTTAGTCACCCATTTGCCATCTCCAGGCAGGTGCCAAGTTCTGCTGGAGGCTTTCCATGGATTTAGCTAATTTTCGTGCTTGCCTTTTGCAAAGAGTTTGGCTTGCCAGCATCTTAAACTGAGACTGTGGCTAGAGTGAAGTGACAGGGGTACCCGCCATCTCTGCAATGGCAATGCTAAATGTAGCCTCTTGCCAGCTGGATGCTGACCGTTACCACACCCTGGAGGTATCTGCCACATGATGGCATGGGTAGGACATAGGCAGCAGTAGAAAGAAAGTGTAAAGGCCACAATAACAGGAAGATAATTTCTAATAGAAGTGTAATTACCACAGGTAAATGAGTCTTATACCCTAGGGACTGGAAAATGCAAGGCTCATTTCCACAGCTAATCGAGACATGTTTTTTAACTCAACAGAACGTTGGCCTCTAAGAGTTTAGGTAGCTTTGAAGTTGAGGAATTGTGTGATTTTTAAAGTTTATTTTAATTTTGTTAATTAGGTACATGAACGAGTATTGCTTCATCAGTAGATCACCTACTTCTGAGCAATATTAATTGTGGTTCAAGGGAAAAAAAGTTTATATTCATGTACAAATATACAATTTGTGTTTGAGATATTTACATTTATTTAACTGCAGTGTTTCAAATACATATGAAGGATACATCTAGGTGTTTTGGTTTAGTATTCCT
>NW_010184276.1:11616-35474 GCF_000695765.1 Mesitornis unicolor
AGAAGTGGTTGAGGGGAATTGCTCCAGGCACAGGTTGCAAAATGCTTAGGAAGCAAAATAACTTTTGTCTGCTAGTTTCTTCTTTACAAGTGATGATGAGTGTAGGTCACATAAGGACATAGAGGAATAAACTGGGAATTAGTCCCAGTTAATAAAACAATACATAAGCTCAAGCAGTTCCAAAACTAATTGCTTCCCAGTGAAAAGAAGTGGGAAGTGTCTTTTATCATTTTTGATACTAGATCAAAGTTCGTTCCAGACTGTTACAGCTATACTAATTCATCCTCTGAAGCAGATTTAGAAAGGCATTCCTATTTAGTGACAGCACAACAAAAGTATTTTTGAGTGACCTGTTTTTGTACAATGATAATTTTAAGACCTACAAGCCTGAGCTTATTGTTCTTTTTATCTAACCTGATTTCAGAAATGTATTTACTTTTTCCATCACAACTCTTTTTAATTATTGTATAAAGCAGTTACGCTTAAAGTGCTCCATTTTCCTCACTTTTGTGTAAGAAGTAGGATTAGTTATTTTCCCTTCTGAGATGTATCAAATCTAAATTTTACTCCCATCAAAATGTCCTTTTGTTATGCTGGTGTCTGCTCACTTGCTGTACTTGGATGCTTTGCATGCATTACATATCCACATTAAACGACCTAAGTACAGGTGCGCACTGTGTATCAAAGCTCCCAATTACAGAGCTGCAGATTGAATCCATAACCCATGCATAGGGCTTTAGTGTCATTAAAGACACCTTTGCGCATTTGAGACATCTGTATGGGACTCACAGAAATGGCACAGGGCCTGCAGGACATCTGCATCATTCTTGAGTGGCCAGGAGCTGTTAAAAAAGCTTAAGGCCAGGCATCTCATATGTCTCTGAACATCTGTTTTCAGGCAATTAAAGTAGCTCCATCAGCTGTTCTTTATTCCAGGGACTGTATTGACTAGCTCTCCATTAACTACTGGGAGCCTGAACACCTAAGGATGAGATTCATCCAGGATATATGGACATCTCTGGGTATCCAAAAAATCTGAATGAAACGTACGACATCCTGAACCTACAGGAGATCTGTGGCTTTCGAAGCAGATGCTGGAAGACAGGCAGAATACCCTAGGCAATCTGAGATAGCTGCACATGTTTCGGCAATTGGATTTTGTCTTACCTTGCATAAAAAGAGCTAACTATAGGTGTCTTCATTCTGAACTGAGCCTCACCTTTACAGCTGCCTTGTTTGGGTGTGGATAATTCTGTGTGGTCTCTTCTGGATAGTCTTATAGCTGCTGAGCCACGAGCTGTAGGTCTTCTGCTGCAGGCAAGGTGAGAGGTCTTCTCACTGAATTGACAGGGGAGCAGCAGGGTTCTTGCTGTCACCACAGTGTTAAAGAGCAGACAGATGTTGTCTAAAGACATGGATTTGACTTTTGTGACACAGAAGAATTGTCAGTTAAAGCAGGAAGGTGCCTTTGAATTGCAGCATGTTCTCTGCTGAGAAAGGGAAATTTGTCCATCATTCATGGAGTTGGTAGATACCAGGGCCTTCATTGCTTGGCTTGAAAAATTCAGAAAAAAGATCCAAAGCTGTGTGGGGTCTTGGCTGAAAGCACATTTTGTGATTTAGGTGAACTCAGATTTTGTAGATTGCAGTCAGTGCAGTGATAAGCCATTTCTTATATATGGAGGGTATTCTTGTATTTTAATGACTTTTTTTTGGTGATCAGGAAGACTAGATCTATTTGAGTATGTAACAATCCTAATCTTGTTAGGAAGTGACAAAAGATAATGAGAAAGGACAGAATCTTTCCTTACCTTAAGCTGCAAAATCTCCTGCCTCCCATTGGTAAATAGTAATACAGTTGATAGTCATTTGCTGATTGTGGTAATTTTCTCTTAATTCTTCTGATGGGTATGTCTTTGCTAAGGCCTTTCTCAGTGTTACCTACTTTCTCAATTATATGCAGCTATGTAAGCACACAACACAAGCCAAAGCAGAGTTGGCAGTAAAACCTGAATAACTCAAAATTGCGATCAGCTTAGTGCATTCTGATTTTCATGGACCTTTACCTGCACACAGAACCTTTATAATAGTTGCCTTAATTCCAGACGTTTAAAAGTATCTGAGCAAGAAAAATGTTCCATTGTGTAGAATAAATTGCTATAGAGCCATTCCAGGAGCCAGGATCAGAAAGCTTGGCACAGGGAAGTGTAAGTTATACCACTCTGATCTGACTAAGCCATTTCAGCTGGAGGGAAGATTCATTTTGGCAGAGCACGAAGCAGTATATCCATCATCACTTTCCATTGCGATTAGGCATGGCTTTGATGGCTAGCAGAAAAATCCAAGGGAAGGACTTGATTTTGTGCACTTCTGAGTTACTTTTACCACTCTTGCTTCCTAGCCAGCAGTATATATTTCAGTTAAGCCATTTGTCTGGGCCGGTGTGACAGTATCTGTGCTCTCACACTGAGAAGAAAGGATTTCACCTCGTCTTTCTTCTGTGTTGGGAGCATACATGCTATTTTAACAGGAAGGAGTTTGTGATTTCTAGGAGTGGAAGACACATGCTGGAAATGAGTTTTTGTAAGAAAACACAGAAAATAAACATAGTGCTGAAATTTTCAGGTATAGTAGCATTAAATTATGCCCCTAAAAATCTATATTTAGGCTTGTAACTGAGTAGATCCAATGGTTCAAATGATAACTTGGATTGCCAAAGCCTTGTCTCCTTTGTCCTTACCTCCAAACTACATCTATGACTACAACATTTACTGAAGACTTTCAAGGCTTTGGATATCTTCACCCACAAGCCTGCCAAAAACACGTCATAAACAATCAGCCTCAGTCAGATACCCTGTAAGTTAATATATGTGCCATAGTTGTCCCATTCGGTTATCTCTGTTATCTTTAACATTCACACAATTGAGTATATTTCCTTCATTGCTCTTGCCACCGTATTTTCTTCCTTTTTGAATGCAAACTTGTCAATCTGCTGTCCTCTGATTGCTGTGTTTTGAGGTTGTTTGCAGGCACAGTTAGTGCCATGTGTAGTCACAAGGGAAGGTCAGTTGTTCTGCCTCAAGCTGCAAGGCTTGTCATCCCAGCCTACGTCTTCGCTCTCCCAGGCAGACTCATAGGCTGCAGCCAAGCCACCAACACATGCACTGGTCCTCCTGGGATCCGGAATTGTTCCGCCTTTGCCAAGGATGAGCTGGATCTGATACTGCTGGCTGATGGTGGCCACTTGTGGCCTGCTTTTGGAGCAGAAGCCATGAGGCTAGTTTGAAACACTAGCTTTTGCCCACACATGCAGTTAAGCCCATGTATTTAAGGAGGAAGATCAGATTATGGAGTTGATGCAAAAATGCATACAGTCATTTTTTACCGCTATCCAAGAGGCTAACAAGGGAAAAAATTCCTGGTTACAGTTTTAGCTTTAAGTCCAGTTTTGATATTTTAAATGTAGTTGTATATTTCATGTGAATTATTTAAACAGTTTGTATGGCACTAGCCAAATTAACTTAGTTAATAAACTGACTGTGTATCAGGGGAAGGAAAAGTAGTTCAAGCTAACAAACACTAATCCATATTATAGAAGCGTATTTCATGAGTTATAATGAATCATTCCATGCAATGGAGCACACACAGAGTAAACTGCTTTCAGTACCACCCATCTGTAACAGGAAAAAGAAACCGTTGTTACTGCACATTCATAGCATACAATGAAGTGACCGTGAGAAGGAGTAGCATTTTTTCGTTAATTTAAGCAGTGATGTGCAGTAATTTACACTGCTTGATTTAAAATAAAAGTGATTTTTAGAGCCAAGAGACTGTTTGTGATGTTGTACCTTTTCATTCCATGCTGTGCTTTTCAAAGGTGACAGTCAGGACCAGACTGTAAATGGAATGAAAGTGTGACTGGAAATTGGAGGAGAGCCATCATTGAACAGACCTGGTTCCTACTAGTATAGATGTGTGATCACTGTTTGCATGTCAGCAATATTCTGGCACATGTAGCTGTGTTCTTTTCAGCTATTGTGAGGGATCAGAAGTCAAAGATAAACATTTTAGAGTAGGACTTCAGAAGGTGCCATCCTTGAATCATACAGAGTGACTCTGAAAGCTTCATGCTGGTCACCACCGTCTGCAGAAACAGATGATTCTCAGGGTTGCAGCAGCACTTCCAGCACAATTGGGTACTTTGGGAACTGGAGCCACCATTTGGAGGATAACTTGGTCTAACCTTGCAGAATTTGTGGTCAAATGGAGTCTGGACAGTCACCAGTTACTTGTTTCCAACCTTGGCTGTTCCCTAAGGCTCCCCTGTTACACTTTGTAGCAGAGTGCCGGTACCCAGGTGTTGATCCACTTCTGAGGAGAATGGAAAGGGGAGTGGGAATGAGATAATGCTGAGGAGCTTCTGAATCTGAAAGAAGTCCAGGTATTTAACAAAACAGAGGTTTCTCTGCTTTGCTTTCGCTTCCTGCTCATTATACGAGAATGCTGTAAAATTAAGTTGTAAGAGAAATGGTTCATTTTCTGGAAATCATACTAGGGATTTTGAATTCTTTTTGCATAATGCAGTGAAGATTTTTTTTCCTGAATTACAAGATTTTTTTATACAGTTAATTAAAAATCTTTTTTAAAGAGTGTAGAATTGCCAATAAGGTAGGCTCATAGAGTTGGTATATAATATAGAGTGCTATGGATAATTTCTGTTCTGTCTGATGTTTCATTCTCATTAAATTGGTCAAGGATATTTTCCTGGGAATTTCAAACAGTGCAATAGGAAACTGTTAAGTATTGAGTCTGCTTGGGAATTTATCACTTATATCTGTTGCCTTGACGCCAATGAAGTAGGATGTAGCAAACCTGACCAATTTTAAGGACTCAAGGAAATTGCACATCAGAAAATTTTTCTTCTGGACAAGGCAAGTTGGAAGAAACTTGAAAAAAAGCATAGAGTGGTAAATGCATCAATAAATAGGTTATATTTGGAAATCTGTATAAGTTGTGTTTCTTTCAAAAAGCACTTAGTGACTGTCATGCATAGTTACTGACTCAAAAAAAATTTCAACACACACACAAAATGGTCATTCAGTCCCTCCGATGTGGATTTTCAGAGAGCCTTTGATACAACACTGTAGCAAAGGTTCCTTAAAAAATGCCAGAAGATAAAATGGAAGGATTTTCATGGATTAAAAATTAATCGAAAGGGGAAACAAAGGAATCAATTATCAGCTCCTACAGCAGAAACATCCAAAGGTAATTTCCCTTCCGCAGTGCATACAAGCAGAAATTAAATAGACATGCACTCATCTGCTTGGAAAGCCCTGTGGTGGGACAGGAAAGAAACCAGCACGGTCCTGTGTTGTGCCAAGGGAGTGACAGTGAAGGATGCGAGCAGCCAGGAGCGCTTGGGGGCTGCTGGAGCCCTGCGTGCAGGCGCTCAGCGCAGCGCTGCTGCCGCGATGCAGTGCAGTCTGGCTGGCAAAGCGCAGAAGATCCACCCAGAGGTCTTTTGTGGGCCATCCCTAACTGCCACCTGGAACATATTCAGGGGAACATACTGAAAGGAAATACGTTTATTCTGTATTTGGTCTGGGATTTTGTTTGTTTGTTATTCCCCTGGCAGTGTGTAGTCTTGGCTTTAGGGCTGACACAGAAAATTTAGAAGCAAATTTGAAAACTCATTTAGATCAGGAAGTTACACTTGAATTCCTGTCTGCTTGAATGCCCTGTTTTTTACTTTGTAGAGACAAAATAACCAGAACAATTAAATGCCTGGCTGGCAAGCACCATGTGCATCATGTTTCTTTTAAAAGGAACTTAGTGTTTGCCACCCGTGCCTACTGTAAATCAGGAAAAACTTTATTAACATTTAATAATTATTAAATCTTAAACAACATGTACAGAATAAAATAATGTCATTATACATTTTGAATTTGTGTTCAGCCTCTTCATCACTGAAGCACAAAACAAAGAATAATGCAATAATTTAACTTGGAACAGGAAATTGCAAGTGTTAGGGAAGCAAATGTAGGTAATAACTATAAATGTTAGCATGGTCTATTTATTATTTACTGTTAATGATCGAATAGTTAATACTCAATAAAATTACTTCAAGGAAAATGCTGATGTCAGCTACAGTTAACTGTCGTAAAGGATTTAATTCAAACCATGTCTTTTAATACACTCCTATATATCCCAGGTTGATCTTTGCATGCTGTGAAGTGTTTTTCTGGAATTTAAAAGTAATTATTAGACAAATGGAAATTGCTAGTAATTCATGGTTTGGCAAGGAAAATAAATGCCTTTTAAGTTCTTAGTGTCTGTTTTAAAGGGCTTCTATACTAGAAATGATTGAAGGTGGACTGTAATGCAGAAGTGCTTTCTGTCATAGGATATGTATTTATATTTGGGGTTCATCCAAGTGAGGGGTTTGGAAATATAAGTCACTGGTCTGATTATTCTAAACTGCTTATTTCAGTCATTGCCCCATTTCACAGGGCAAAGGCATGAGTGGTTTATCAAAAAAGGAGGTATAAAACACTGGTGAGCAATCTGGAAAAATGCTAATGTGTGTATATGAAGATCTCTTATTTTCGAGTGAACTCTTTCATTCCCCAGTGTATTCTTCAGTAGATTTGTAGGGAATGTCTGGTCTTCCTAACTAGTTCAGTTAGTTTTGAATGTAACTGCCTCATCTGTTTTAGCCAGAAATTGCCCTGGTATCCAAGGATGCCTGCACTTGGCTCCAGAGCTCAGCTCTTCATGCTGTGAAGATCTATCAAGCTACTTCACAGAAAAAACAGTTGCATCTAGGGCAACTTCACAAGTAATAAAATGGATGTGAGATCAATAACTTATTACCTTTCCTTTCTGACTTCATAGCATTTGCACAATAGGAAGCTGTAGAAGGTAATGAGAAAAACCCAAGGTATCTCCTGATACTCTTGGCACATGACTTTCAACACACCTAGGGCCTTTCAGAACTAAATTAAAGTCCTGGCTGGATTATGCCATGCTTTACAGAGGTAGAGGGCAAGACTTCACTCCTGAAAGGATGCACTCAGAGCTCTTCAGGGTATCCAGCTGTCACAGCTGAGACTGTTTAACTTTCCATTCCTGGCCAGGCCAGTTGAGTTGCATCCTTGTCTACAAAAATACTTTCAATAATGTAGCAGAACCCTTCTGACCAGGAATTCATGTTAAGAGAGGTAGAAAAGACAGAACCAGTGGAGTTTGATGTGGTTGCCCAAAATATCCAACTGCTGTTGTCTGCTTTCCCCAGGCCACAAACACTGCTCGTTGTTTGAAGTCAGTTTTTCTCCCGGTTGCTGTTTCTTTCCTCCACAAGTGAAGGAACATTTGGTTCTTTACCAGGAGGAACATGCATTACGGAATCCGACACGTTTGCCTGCGGTGCAATGTTGTGACTGCTTTGTTGAGATAAGTGAGTGACAGCTTCCAGTTGGTGTTCTGCAGGAGGTGAGGGCTTCTTTCCACAAGTGCTGACCATCTCTAACTATGTTCTCCTTGCTGAGCTTCCAGTCTGACATGTTATCACCCCAGTACAGCAGGCTTGATACTCTGTTACACCAGTTATCTAGCTAATAGACTTAAGTAGCAGTTCTAGTTACAGGAAAAACTGTGCACGGATTACATCTATCAGGGCTAGTGTTTGGTCTGTGTTGTCCAACTTTGTAACAGAAGGCTTGATTGTAAATTACTGTTAAATGGTGTTTTTCAGTTACAAGATCTTGTTACCACTGGAATTCAACTTGTTTTTTCTTCCTATTTGTTTAACCAAAAGTGCAATTCTTCTTAAGAGAATGAAGTTCTGTTTTCTTCTTCTTTAGGAAAGTGTCAACAGTTAAAGTCTTGGTTTTTAATTTTATTATATCCCCTTGAAATCCCTTAAGAAACATGAGTTATGACCATGACAAGGCTTTGCATTTCTGTGGGTTTTATATCTCAGCAATGTGCAAGGATGTGTGAAATACAATTAAGATCCCCAGTAATCCCAAGTTACCCATATATACACACTAGCTTTCTAGAAACAGCATTATTTTTCCCTAAGCAATAGCTTTTTCCCTAAGCAATAGCTATCTCTAAAAGATATAGAATATTAGTCTTAGTATGTGGCTCTTAACCCCCTGTAAGAATGGAGACCAATTACAAAGAGAAAAAAATCTTACACTGATAAGAGTCCTCGATTTAAAAAGAAATGGTCTCTGTCTGTTCTTCTGCTTGCCTGTGGGAATCCCATCATGCATTCAGTAGCAGTTTATGAAAAGCCACTATAACCTTCTAACAAATTACTTTTCTAAAAGCCCCGAATCCATCTTATCTCTCATTTACTAGAGGTAAGCTGCCCTGACTTCTTATGTGGGTGAGGAAGTACCAGCATTTCCTGGTTGTTAATGTAATACACCATAGCTTTTAAATGCAGCATGTTAGAAAGACACATGAATTTTAGAAAGATGCGTAAGAAGAAGTCCTCCTTCCTTTAAATTAAGGCAAGGCGTAGGTCATAGATACGGAATAAAAATTGTTCCTAACTCTATATTTGGGATGGGTAAAGGGTGGACGTGTCCCTAGGAGGAACAGAGCTGGCATACTCAAATCCTTGCAGCCCAATGCATGGGATGTGCCAGGAGAGCTGCTGTGCGCAGTGCATAGGCTGTCCTCAGTTCCCAAGTGTTTATTGCAGTGCTAAGATGTGAGTGAGATTCATTTTACCAATTAACCCTGTTGTGGAGGGTTTTTTTTATTAGTAGGTGGCTCCCACACAATTGGTGTGCAATTACCATTTGCACTGTCTTAGTGATTCCTGGAGGAAACGTGACCCCATTACCTGAGTTGCCAAAGGGGTGGCAATAACCCGAGCCCTTCAGATGTGACTGAGGCACATTCACAGGAACGGGTGAGCTTCCACAGCCACTTACTTGTCCTAAAGCAGGCAAAATGCCTGTGCCTTCAGGAAGAGTAATAGCTCTGTAATAACGACATTGGTCTGAAACAAGCTTTCAGCATCTGGCTGTGCCACAGAAATTCCTCTGTGTCCTTGGCAAATTGATTAATATCCATGACGCAGCTCCCTAGCTGTAAAGTAAGAAGGCACTTTGAGGTTAAGCTCGTTAATCGTTTTGGGTTGATCAGATATTATGGTGATGAAACTGCTGAGGTAGTATAATATTCTCTGTCAACAGCATTGCATTTATTGTGCAGAGCAAAATGATAGAAAAATATGTTTCTTCTTCTGGTCATCATGAAGCTGGCAGGCTGCCTCCTTCACCAAGGCAGGGTAAGGTGGCTGTGTGCTTGTCAGGAGGTAGAGGAAACTGCCAACAAGCAGCAAAAGCACTGAAGATTCCTCCAGTGCATATTTGTTTTCTGCATAAATCTGCATCCTTGCTGAAACTGTGCTTTTCTTCCAACAGACAAGGACTTGTGCTAATGCGAGCCCATAACTAATTGTTGCCATGGGAAACTATGAAATGGCCACCCACACTTTTATATCTGAATGGAGCTTCTGTTCATAGTCTTCAATCTCTGTGTCAACATGTGCACAAAGTGTGTATATACGTTTCTTCCCTGGTGCAGCATGGTCAAGTTGAGATTAAAAAAGGTTACTTTTAATGTTAAAGATTTTGGTAGCATCAGCAGCACCTGGAACACTTTGTCTATGAGGCTTCTCAAGTAGCTGAGGTACCCAGAGTGCTGCTTGGAGTTGCTTCGTTTATGTGCTCAGAGCATATAGAAAGAGTCAGTCATAATAAATTTTCACTTTTCTTTCTTTAGTTGTTGCCCATGTGACCCTGCAGCCCTTCTCCCCACAGAATAGTATGATCCAAACATAAATATGGATATGTTGGAGCTTTTCAAAGAAGAAAGATTTTGTTTTTAATTATAAATGCATTTTCCTTTTTCTGGTACTCAGAAAAGGATGTATTGTCCTGTGTGAAGTTTGCTAAAATACTCCTGTCATGAGACATACAAGTGACTTAGAAAATCTCAGCTCAGATGACTGAGGTTTGGAGAAGCTGTCGGTGACTCGGATGCCCACAGTCACAGATAGTGACCGAGGCATCTCTGCTGGGACAGGAGAAGGGAGTGCTGCTGGTCCTTGGCTTCTGACAACCAGCAAGTAAAGTGGAAGGTGCTTGTACAAGCAGGTGCTTGTATCAGTTCTAGATATGCTCTTTGACAGGTTAATTTTGACATATTTTTAAGCTGGTCAGTTTCTGAAAGCCTTTGGATGTGCTATTGAGGCCAAGATGCATTAGAAAATTACTAGGGTTGAGGAATGTAATTGTTTCACCACTTGTGTATCAGCAGAGTAAGGACCTCTCTAAGCATAGCTGCACGCACCACCATCCTTTCGGAGAGCGTCTGTGCGAAACACGTTAGAACATATTGATGAAACCTTGTGGAAAAGACTGCACTGCCACTAGCTGAGCTCAAATTTGCTTTGGACTGTGTATTTGGCACCATTCAGTGAGACGAAAGAAACAACAGCACTTGAGTACAATGCCTGGCTTCCTCCCTGTCGTCAAAACAGTCCAACCTGCCAGTTCCTTCTGTGTACCCAAATCCTGACTGGATTAATATAAATGTCAATTATAACTTTGTTTAGGACAACAAGCAGACACTTACTCCTGTCTGGCACTTCTATGGTGTGCATTGACCATCTTTAGCACCGGCAGTGTGCTGAGGGTATTTAAGATATGTGTATTTACTTTCCTAAATAAAGGATGACCTGCAAGTGTCATACGAGCATGGGCCTTGGTGATCCCTTAACTCTGTGGCTTTCTGTCTTCTGTTAGGTTGTGCTCCTGCTCTCCTCCCTTTTCTTGTTTTGAGGAGTTTTTTTAGCCCGAAAGAATGGAGACTATACATGTTATTAAACTAATTTATGATGGATAATCAGTAATGCAGGCGTGGATTTTCAAGGATGAGAAGATGACTACAGATGACTGGAAACTAGCGGGATTTTGAAAAGTGATAGACATCTAATTGTTGTACTGTTTGTATGCTTCTATTTCCTTAAATAACAATTTTAAGTTAGACTAGGAGATCTCACATCTAACTAAAATCCTTTACCTATCATTGTGAAAGTAACAAGTAACAATATTGAAAGTGAAAGCAGCAAATTAAACATATTCTTACATAGCTGCCTGTTGTGCATTACCTCACTTTCTTAGTCAGAGTAATTTACTAATGAAGAAAAGACATTACTAAAAGCCTGTGAATGTAAAATATATTTTATATAAGTTTTACTCTTTTTAAATTATCTTAAAGAATTTTAAGAATTAGTTAAACCAAATTGCTTAAATGCAAGCAGAGAACAGTTCAAGCTACGAAAGATTTTAATGATCTTAGAAAGTATCTTTTTCAGTGAAATATCGATATTACAGATCTGAAAGAAGAATTTTAATTGTTTTTCCACCCTCAAGGCAGCTTGTCTGTTACGTGTATTTTTGATGGGTTACCTTAATATTTTGTGTGCACTATGTCGGCTGCTTAAAATGTTTTTATAGATCTGTAAGTTGATAAACGGCTGGTTTCAATTCCTTGAAATTACATAAAAGTATCCAGATATTTGTCAGGTAATAGTTGTGACTGTAGAACCACAGGCACAATGGGAGTTTCTAATTGACTGCATTTTTCTTTCACTTTGTAAAACACCTTGCTGAAGAAGATTGCTTCTTAGGAGTGTGGTTTACTTTAAAGCATGAAATGTAATACATAATAGCATATTCTTGATGTCATATTTAATCATTTTGCCAAACTTTTGAAACTTGAAGAAAAAATTGTAATAAAACATTTTTAAAGTAACTTGGAAAAGTTCACTTGGTGGTGTTTTCAGCAACAAAATTCTGCTATTTAAAGGGTTTGCAAAGCAGTTGTTTCAAATGTTTTTCCTGTAGCTTGTTCTGATTTTTTTTTTTGTCCATTACTGTGAACTTTAATCATGTTGAGTTTAGCCCAAAGCTTTCCTGTGTTCCAGCTTTTTAAGGTGCCTAACCTGTGTAAATACATTAGGGCAGTTCTAAACCATTAAAAACAAGAGGAGATGGATGTGTGCAAAGTTCAAATGTGTTCTGCTGGCTTTTATCATCAGTGTGAATCATGTGGCAATTTAGATTCTTAAAATAGTTTGTTGTACATAATACACAGCAAAAGAGAGCAAATGAAATCTCTCTAGAGAAGACAAATATATATTGGGCATTTCAATTTGGTGTTGTGGGAGGTTTCTTACTGGAAGGGGCTAGGTTTTTTCCACTTGTGTGTTTTCATTTTTATTTAAAATTATTCTGTCTGTTCTTGATGTGTGTCAAAAGCTGTGAAAACCGAAATCCTTCTTTCATCTTCAAGAATGAAATAGTATGGGAAGTTAAAATATATGCTTCCGGGATAGTGGTAGGTCACAATCATTTCTACAAACAAGGATCAGTCTTCCTGCAGAACCCATTTCTCACCTCTTTCTGTTATTTCCCACAACCTCCACTTCAATTTCACGTCGCATGCAGAATCAGGCAATAAAATGGTTTTTAAAATATATAAAGCCTGAAAAATGACATTTCTTAGGCCAGATACAGAGTGATGGTCCTGTCTCTGGATGGAGGCTTCCTTAAAACCAGCAGGCACACTGTGCCAGACAGGCAAAGCTGTGTGGGAGAGTACAAACTGTTCAGGAAAGTAAAATCATAAAATCTAGTTGTTAAGTGTGGTTGGTTGGATTTTAATTTTTTTTTCCAGCTTGGATTATCATTAGTGTGCAGACATAAAATAGTAGGTGCTTCAGAAGTGAGCCTAGTTAATACCTTAGAGGTACAAGGAAAGCAGCAGTTGCATGGAGAAGCAGTCTGGGAAACAGGAGAACAGGAGTCAGTGAAGGGAGTTGGCCACCATAGGCATTTGTGCCAGGACCTCCTCTGTCCTGCATCTTCATAAACAACGCTGCAAAGGAGGCAAACGCTGAGGTTTACAAAACAAGAAGTTTGCCAGTGTCTCCACTAAACTGTAAAGGGACAGCTGATGGTCTGCAGAAAGTCCTTACAAGGCAAGTGCCTGGGTAATAAATCAGCAAATGAAACTCGGTGTAGATAAATGTAGAATGAAGCTTGTAAACACAATACAACCCTAAGATGGCACGTAAATTCACAGGCTCCAGAATGTTATGACTCAGAGCTGGGATTTTGCTGTTGTGGCAGACTGTCCCCTGAGAAGGTCAGCTCCAGAGCTGGAAAAATGCAGAGAAGGCCAACAAGGATGAGCAAAGGTCTGGAACAGATCTTGTGTAGGTCTTCCTCAGTGTGGCCTTCCCTAAGCTGTTATTCCTCACAAGTTCCTTAAGTTGTTGGCCTGAAAAGAAGAACCAACAGCCTCAACAACGAGGGTGTCCCTCATGTGCAGCCTTACAGACTGCGGCTGGGATGCTGGGTGCAAATAGTGCCTAATAGCAGCGCGCAGGTCGCATCAAGACATACCCCCAAAGGAAGAATCCTGCCGGTGTAGCTAATTTTGCACCATGTCCCAGTGTGTGCAGAATAGTGAAAGTACTCCTGGTTGGGTCTAGTCCATTTTTCACTAATTACTACGTCTGATACAGGTTTCTGGAGTAACATGGCCAAAACCAGTGTTCGTTGAGATAAATACTACACTGCCAATTTTTAAAAGAAAGCAGTAAAAGTGTAAGGGGCTCAAAAGTCTTACATTTCATTTTTCTGCCAGCCTTATGCTAGAGTTGAAAGACATTATGCCCAATTGAAAGTCCAGTTATTGAGCAGGAGTAATAGGAATGTAGTGCAGGATCAGGGCAGCTCCTGTGGTGGTACATCCTCCTGCATTCTGGTATTTGTGCTATTTCCACAGAAAGTACTGGAAATAGTCAAGTCTCTGGTTAGCTTAAGGGAGTCCCTGGCTCCTTTTCTGCTTTTGGTATGAAATGAGTGCCATTCCAGTTAGAGTGAAAAAATTAAAATAGCAGGGAAAAAAAACACCGGAAGAAAAATTCCAGAAGATTTCGGAACAAGGATGGGCAGCACTCAGTGTCTCCTCTGGTAGTTCCTTCTGCAGGTTTTTCCAGCTGAGGAGGCTTTGTACCTCCTCGGGAACTGCGGCTGTGTCCAAGAACACAGGCTCTTGGCAGGGAGTTGGTGCCATCTGATGTAGCTGGAGAACTGAAAATAACTCTTCTAAGGGAAAAAGTTAAGACGTGAAAGACTTTCGGCATGGCTATCTATAATGTTTTTAGTATATTTTGTACAATTAGAGAATTGGAGGTTAAGGGTTGGTTTTTGTGGTTTTTCTTTTCCTCTCAAAAATAAGCAGCTCAACAGCTTACGCTCAAAGATAATAAAGAACGTAGTGAATTGTATCAAGTCTGCTGTCACATGTGAAATCGGAATTCTCTCTCTGCCTTTTTGCATTATATGGAAAAAATTCAGTCATTGAAATCAATGTTCGGTCTTTGTTTTGTTTTCGTAAGAGTAGTTGGCTTATTTTCCAGTTTCTTAATTTATGTTAAAAACAGAGTTGTACAGCTAACCATAATGTTGGATAAACAGTGATCAATAAAACTTAAGAACATTTGGTGAAAAAGTAAAAAATTTGTGGGTCTGGATCAGCACAGTCTGAGCTGCTTTCAAATAATTGTTTGCAGTGCTCATTAATTTAAAGCAATCTCACCAGTTGTAGCTGTAGGAGGATTATGACCTGGTCACCTATCCAAGGCAAGATGCAATGTAATTTTAAAACAAAAAAATCTTTAGCCTATAAAACCTTTAACTAGTGTTACAACCTGATTTAAAATAAGTGAAATAGTTTATTATTAGTGATAGTATAGCATGTTATGATAAGTGATCTTTAGGATCTTTATAATCAAGGATCATCCAGTCCAATCTCTCAAGGTATAAGTATCATTTAAATGAGATGAGTCAGCACCCTGTCAAGCTGACTCTTAAAAATGACCAATGCGGGGGAATTTACCACTTCCCCTGGGAGATTGTGCCAATGTCTGATTGATCTCATGGGAAAAACATTTCTTCTGCAGTTCAGTCAGAATCTCTCTAGAAGCAACTTGTGTCCATTGCCCCTTGTCCTTTCCATGTGACTCCTTGTAAAAGGGAATCTCCATCTTCTTGCAAGCCACCCTTTCTGTACTGGTACATGGTGATAAGGTGCCCCTAAGCCTTCTCTTCCCAAGGCTGAACAGGCCCAGTTTTCTCAGCCTTTCTTCATGCAGCAGCTCTTCCAGTCCTCTCAGCATCCTTGTGACCCTTCTCTGGACCTCCTCCAACCTGTCTGCATCTTTTTTGTATAGCCAAGTCCAAAACTGGACAGAGTACTCAAAGTGTGGTCTGACCAGTGCTGAGTAGAGAGGGATAATGACTTCTTTATCTCTGATGTTTCTAAAGTGTGCACTACACTGATAGATTATGATCCAGTAATGCTGTGAACAATTTTTTTGACTTCTCTGTTACTAAAAGGGAAGATCAATAAATCCTTTTGTACTCAAGTCAAATCTGGTGTTTTGGGAAGCAATAGAAGACAATTTATCTTGTGTTTGTTTTTATTTATGTTTTACTTAACTTCAGATACTATTCCCCTCACTGAAAACATGAAGTAAAGAGACTGTCTTTGTAATGCTGGTATCACTTTCCTGATTTTATTAGTTCCTAGTCCACTGAGATAAAAAATTCCTGGCAAGTAACATCTTGACAGTTTCACTTATTTACTGTATATAATTTATGAGAATATGTTGGCTTTTCTGAAGCAGAGAGATGTGTTTATGGAATGATATGAAGGATTTCTGAAACCTGAAAATAATACACAAAATGTGGAAAGACAAAAGTGTTATGATACAGATGTTGCTGGTGTGCTCTGTACAGATCCTCACACCAGGGTGCTTCATGAAAGATTGTTCAGTGCCGCATCAGAAAGGAGAAACAGAAAGGGAGAAGAGGTGGATGATGATGTTGGGTGAGATTAAAGGCTAACACAGAGGGCTGCACTATTGAGGGCATTGCAGGCAGGTCAAGGCGGGAGATCTTTCACCTCTGTTCCACACTGTTGTGTTGTGTCCAGTTTTCTTATGGTGTGGGACAGCAGAAGACATAACAGACTAGGATCTAGTGAATGGCCACCATGCAGATGAAGAGCTGGAGCACTTGTCGTACAGGAGGCTAAAGAAACAGGGCTTGTTTCACCTGAAGGAGGGTCAGGGTTCTGTTTTCTGCGATCATCAGTACAGGAAGGGGAGTTAGGTTCATTCTCAGAAATACACACAGAAAAACAAGGGGCAGCAGTCATAAGCTGCAACAGCAAACATCCACTTGGACATAAGGAGGAAATTCTTCCCCAGCAAGTGGTTGAGCACTGGAGCCTGCTAGAGGGGCTGCAGGAACCCTTTCTTTGGAGATACTATGGGCTTGGGCAAGGGCCTTAGCAGCCTGATCTATCTTTGAAGTTGGCCTTGCTTTGAAGGTGAGCTAGATAGCCACCAAAGAGACTTCCCATTTAAATTATTCTGTGCTTGTATGATCCCAGGCAGACTGAAATGGGGAGTGGTCAGAGGTGACCTCTATTGAGGACTTGATAGTCAACCATTTCATAACAGAGAGCAAGCCCTCTGTGTAAGGTGGAGTTGTATGTAGACGTGTCCACACAGGTTGCATTACTCTTTTAGATACTGTAATGACAATTACATCATCTTAAACATATTAAATGGAAAGGTAGGAACAGCATATCTGTGTTCTGAATTAACCACATGCAGACTTTACTGATTTTCACTTGCATTAGTATTTAAATACTTGCAGGAGTAAATTTTTCACAGGTGCCTTGTACTGCAGTTTATAGTCCTGTAAAGGTGATTTATTAATCTCTGACAGAACATTTACATTTCAAAGGATTATGTATGGCTTTTAGGCCCTAATTTCTTTCTGTAAGAATTTGAGAACTCTTTGCACCCAACAACACTCAAAATTAAAGGCTCTTCCTGGATTTTTACAGCTTGGGGGAAAATTGCCAGGATTGTTAAGTGGTTCAGGGAAGCTATTGCTAGAAAATGGTAAGCAGTGCTGAAGGATGCCAGTTTTGCCAGATTCACGGCCTTAAGCAAAACATGGAAATGCAAACAAAGAAAATACCTGAAGACCAGAGCAATTAAAAAGGATGAACTCAGTATGAAACTTTCTGGAAGAAGGAGGGATAAATGAAGAAGGCTGACACTGCTTTTCCCTGTGTGTGAATGCAAAATAGGTTCCAGCAAGAAGTATTTTAGACTTTTTATTTTCTAGTGGAAAAACATAATTAGTAGCAACTACATATTTTTGACTTAAAGCAATGTGACAACAAGGCAGGCAATGTTTTTAGTTGATGAACGTCCAAATCTCTGTATATGAGTTCTATACATAGCACAGTTAGTGTAGAAGCCCACTCCTATGCTTTTGAAATTTGAGCTGCAAGACAAAAAATGTATTAATGCTTTGAGTTAGTTTGCTTCCAGAAACAAGCAAACAAACTGTTCAGGTTTAGGAAATAGTGAGTTTCTGACCATGCTGAGTGTGTGATTTGGCCTTTATTTCTGCAGTCACAAGCTGGACGGTCTTGTTTACACTTTGGAGAATGATTAAGGATCTTTATTAAGATGATTCTCTAAAAAGTAGACGTATTCCACTATTGTGGTTTAACCGCAGCCCAGGTCTAGTGGGAGGCGTCCCTGCCCATGGCAGGGGCGTTGGAACTAGATGATTTTTAAAGTTTCTTCCAACCCAAAACATTCTATGAATCTATAGATGGAGTGACAGTAACACAAGAATGATGGGCACACTTCAACTATGATTCAGCTCCTCCTAAAGTAGATGTCCATAAAATATAAGAATTGCACTTGTTTCTCTCCACTGATTATAAAGGCTGCAGACTGTACTACGTACATCATGTATATCTAAAATTAAATTAAATTAAATTAAATTATTTCCACCTTTGCTGACTGTTATACAAATGACCACATCTTTCTGTAGCTTGTGGATATTGAAATCCACTCTACAAGTCAGGGTACAAACTCACTGAGCATGATAGATGCTATATTTTGAAGCAACCGTCCTTTAGGGGAATGTTATGGTGGCATTACCAGACCCATATTTACTGATCTAACATTCACAAAAATGTACTTTAATTTAGCACAGCACTTTTATTGACACTAAATATTCTGTTCCTCTGCTCAGAAGTGTTTGCAAAGCCTTTTAAATTAATGTAGGTTATAGGGGCTTTTTTGGTCCGTTGTGCACATTTGCTATGTGTTGATAACTTTGCTCTTTCTGTTCCACAGTGACATGCTATAATTTTTTCTGGATTAGGCAGCATGAATTTGCTGTTCAGTCTGTGCAAGCCTAGACAGAGCTTTAGCAACTGTTGATAGAAAAGGTCCGTCATGGGCAGGTATGTGGAAAAAATGCCAGTCTGACTGGGAGTTCAAAGGAAAGCAAAATAAATCATTTTCCAGCATCTTGGGAAGAAAACCTGAACCTGTTTGCACACTGGCCTTCTGGAGAAGATTCACAAGTTCTTTTCTGTCTGTTTCACTGTGTATAAAAATTAATAGAAATGGAGTGAAAAGGTGTTTTTAACTTGCAGTCTTCCTTTCCCTGCCAAACAGCCCCGTTCTCAAACTAGGCTAAATATCCCTCCCTAATTAGTAGCAGATGCAGCAGTACGTGCACAAGTATGTGTCAAGAGGACATTTGGAAATCACAGCAGGAGGTACTGTGCCACATAGGAAAGGAATATGCAAAGCTGAAGCAGAGAGTTGTTAGGAGAGTTCAACAATTGTTTTGTAAAGAGATAAGAAGGGAAAGGGGACAGCTGTTACGGATTTTTGGGTAACACTGCAAATCAAGCACATGAGCACAACTTCTTGTCAGCAGTGGTCTTCATCTGATATTTAGATATGTCAGAAACACATAGGAATTAGAAGAGACACCTCCATAATTGATCTTCAGAAATATGTTTAGATATTCAGATGTTTACCTATGGTCCCAAAATCCAGAAACTCTTTAGCAGTGTGATATCCATTTTCATTTTCCATTCTTTTCCCTTGCTATCACATTGTTGTGTAAAAGAGACAGACCAAGTGCAAAGAAATTAATGACTGTACCCAGACAGAAAAGCTTTCTGCTACAAAGAACACAGGCACACAGAATTGAAGAAATATTTTTCTATCATCACTACTTTCAGCAATGCTGCTACTATACTGTTAGCGTTTTTATTACTTCTAATGTTAAAAATACAATAACAGATAGTATATGTTTAGTTGAAATTGTTATTGGACCCTTAAATGTACTTGCACTGATCTCAAACCCCATCTCTTTGCCCTTCGATTTCATATGCATCATAATGCTAATTCTCAAAAGTATTTTTTTTGTTTTGATGTTCTTTATTATTATTTTAGAATACTATCACCAACAAATATTTGGAGTTACACTGCAAGGTTTCTATTAGTCTCAATCAAAGCCATGACTACAATCCTTTACATACTGGATAGACTGTGATTTACAAATATCGATGTTTTCAGTGCATTTTTTTTACTAGCCTTTGTAGCCTAATCCAAAATAGTTTCATTTTATTACCCAAAAAAGAGATTAAAATGTATTTTTAAATACAGTTGGAGAAATAGGATCAATCTTGTAGGTCATGAATGAATACTGGAGTGCAGAGCCTTCGATGGGCACTTGACTCCCAGTGGCGTGACCAAGGAGAGTGGCACCTCTGGTGTCATGTGGATAAGTAGCATCAAGCAGTACTGATGCAGCTCTTCTCTCCACTTCGCCTTCTGATGTGCTCTGTGGAGGAAGGATGCTTCCAGGAAACCTGGCCTTGTGTTTCCCCAAAGGCACTAACAACAGCTTTTGGTGTTAGGACTGTGGGAATGAGGTTGGCAGCCCTGCTACTTGCAACTGTCAGAAATACATAATTTTTATTCTCCTTTGGGAATATCATAACTGCTGCCGCATGGTCCTTGCTTTCCCCATTATTTCTATGCATAATGAAAAGAGAGGAGATAGGCTTCACGAGGGCAAGGAGAACTCAGCTGTGGCCTGACATACCCATAAAACCCTATGTGAGGGCCACACAGTAGTGCCATACATAGGGTAAGGTAGCTGCCTTTGCTGTGCTGAAGGAGTTCTTGTCAATTGCTGTTTCCCAAGAGGAGGAGTTGGATAATTTGGAAAGCTTCTCATTCAGCCACAAGGAGTGTTTCCAATTCCTAAGTGTAGAAAGTTATTAATGAGGCTTTCTTTTCTCAAATATTTTTCAGAAGTGCATCAAAATCATCCTACTTCACAAAAAATGTGCCTTTGTGGAATTTTCTAGTAGAATTTTCTAACAGAAAAGAATTTTCTAACAGAAAGGAGTTGCAACTGAAAACTTGTAACCTGTACTTACACCAAACGTGCTTTCAGTTATTTCTTTTTAGAGCTCCAAACTCCTCATGGCATTTTGTGCCCAAAATTTATATTCTTACTTAAGCCTTACTTTTTAACCGTATTGTATAACCTGCCTGCAGAAACTGCCCTGTACTCTGCTGTAATCACTGCCCAGATCCACTGCTTTGCTAGCAGTAATTTTCTTTAATGAATCATGCAGGATCTGTAAAATTTATTCATAATATTTATTTTACTGTTGTTAAGTTAGTGTGTTCTTGCAGGATTGTGCAATCTGGAGAGCTTTATAAATACTTACAGATACCGTTGACAGGCTGGATGCAGTCCAGAGGAGGGCCACTAGGATGGATAGAGGGTGGTAGCACACAGTATACAAGGGGAACCTAGAGAAACTGGGTTTGTTTTTCTATTAACTACATGAGCTTTTATGGACAAGCTATTTTCTTCTGAGAACTATGCACAAAATAATAAGGGGCAACAGTCACAAATTGCAATGGAAGATGACCCATTTGGAGTGTAAGGCAAGAAATTCTTCCCCTGCAAATGGTTAAGCGCTGGAGCAGGTTTCGACAGAAAGGTCACAGGATCTCAGTCTTTGGTAGTACTTGAAGCTGGACGGGGCAAGACCTTCAGCTGCCTGTTCTATCTTCAAGGATGGCCCTGCTTTGACTACGAGTTTGGACTAGATGACCCCTAGAGGTCCCTCCTAACCTAAATTATTCTGTAATTCTCATAAATAAATGCATCACAAATGAACACAACTTTGTGCACTCCTCTGCACTTGTCAGTCACTAATGAGAGAACAACTTAGGCAGTGTTGCTAATGCTTTATGTGATTATGATTCCCTAAGTCTTCCTTCTGAAATGTTCTCAGTTGCCTGCAGCTCACCAGGGAATTGTCTTTTACTTTGTGAAAGTGTGCTCAGATTTTGATACTCCCATGAGAATCCTGTTTTGTGTCTGTGCACTCAGTAAAAACTTGGTGCGCTTAGTAACCAAAATCTCCAAAGACCCTGACATCACAGTTTGCTGAGGCTCTCCTAGCAATTAGTGCTGAGGAGCCCGTGTGTGCTGCCGATAGAGTGTGTCTGAGCACGCTCTGTCCCAGGGCTGTGGCAGCTGCTGTGGGCTGGGACAGGGCCAAGCCCTGGAAACAGGAGCAGGAAGCCTGGCTCTTGTGAGCGTTCAGTGACCCCCTTGTGGGTGCCAAAGCTGCACGGAGGAGGGAATAGGTTCAAATTTTGTGAGGGCAAGAACTAAACTAGGGGAAAGGGATATGGGCAAGGGCTGTATTTATGCAGCTGTGTAGACATCAGCCCTATATGGGGCCCTGTGATACAGTAGGCCCATAGATGCCCGTATGCATTATTTACCTGCTTGCATACCTTTAGGGCTCCTTCCTGCAGTGATCCTGTCCATATTCCAGGAAAAGCTTCCTGAAAGTACTGACATTTTGGTTGGATATTCCTTTAGCATAAAGTTCGTTAGGATACCTGCAGTGCAATAGGATCCAGCTCTCTCTACAACCTCTACTTGTGCTATCTGCTGCTGTTTTGGTAACACCACACAGATGTTCCCTAAAGGTGGTTTGGCTTTGCTTAGCATCAGGGCAGATGAGATAAGAAGCAACAAGAGTTCACATTCTGCTGACAAGACATGCAGTCCTGCATCTGTGCCTATGCTGCAGTGCAGGACACCAGGAGTGATGGACATGCAGCCAAGGAGAGAGGTCAGACTGGTTTAGAAAGAGTGGAAGAGAAGGAACCTGTACAGCAGTTTGCCAGGTGTTGGAGGACCACTGTGGCCAGCAAAGGTTAGGGTTGGCTGCATGGAAAAACCGAGACTGAACACAGGAGCTTGAAGACTGAGTCCTGTGATAAGGACAAGAAGTCAAGAGCAAACAGGGACAGATTTGTGATACCAAGACACAGGGGATCATGCTGGGAAAAAAAAAAAATCCACAGAAAAGCTCTGCATAAGCTTTAAAGATTACTTTCTTCTAGAGCCTGAATTAGAACTGGGTTTATTCATCTCATCAGTCTGCTGCTTCATACCAAAGACATGCAAATCTCACCCATGTCTGAGCCAGCTGCAGAGCTTCAGCAATTAGGCCTTTTGCATCCAGGCAGTATTGTTGGAGCTGGCATTCAGGAAGGTTGGCTCATGTCTATTACATATTTTCTTCCCATGTACATACGTCTTTTTTCCACTGTGCACTAGAGCTGCAGAAAGAAAACATAAATCTGCTGGTGACTGACATTCATCTGGTTACTGCACCAGCTTGGTCTCTTTGGAAGCAACAGATTAGGATTTTAAGGCGTTAAAAAGGGTATGTTTTATTACATTTCTTTTCTCAGTTTAATCTGAACAGGCCTGTACTGCATTTTGCAGAAAGGTCCTGTGGGGGAATTGTCTAGGTACACCCAGTTTGACATGAGTAAGCGTGGCAGAACCAGTCCCACCCTCTGTTCATTTCATAATGAATTGCTGTCTTTTTAGTATGAGTGATAGTACTTAAATTGCTCAGGAGTCACTGTGATTCTGACGGGTTTTGTTTATAAGCCAGCTTTCTAAAAAGCTGCTGAAATGTTAATGTCTATTCAATGTATCTTTGAAGTGAACTTAAAAGATGGTTTTCATAGAAGAAATTGCCATTGTCTGTGTCAACAAGGGGTTTCTCACCATGACGCCAGTCACAAAAAGTAAATCCATTTATAAATTCTGAAACAAATGGCTAAATGCTGCAACAGCTGTATTATACAAGGCTTTTAGAAAGGATGACAAGGATTCTATGGTGGCAGATTGGAGGGAGCTTTGCAGTATTTTAGGGACTTGATACCTTTTCATTTGTAATGCTTGTGAGGTTCATTTCATGTGTTTATTATTAGTCTTTAAATGTGCTTCGGTATGTGCACACACTCATATAGCAAAGTTGCAAGCTCTCATGAGCCCTTCTGGACTTCAAATTGTGAAATAAAAGTCACATGAATGTTTGCCAAAATGTATTTTCTGACGTTTTAGGTAGTTGAGTTCTGTTGTCTCCATAGCAAAAGCTCATTGTTCCCTGTGGAGCAGGCAGCACAATTGTCGGATGAGCCTTAATTGTACTACTTCAAGATGCCACAGTAGATCCCTTAGTAAATCTTTTCTGTACTGAGCTGAACTAGCCAGTCTCCACCCTCCCACTTCACAAGGTTTGCTGGGAACTTCTGTCCCTGAACACAGAGAAGAGCTGCACCCCATGTTCACCCATCAGGGAAAATGTTAAAAAACAACTCAGAATTGCAGTCGAGAAGTGTGGGATATCAAAGAGAAAAGGAAAGAAAGTAAGGGAAGAGGGAAAGCACCCTGAGGAAGGAGGTAGGGAATTCATCGTAGGAAGCAGAGAACTCAGGGAGGGAAAGA
>NW_010184276.1:35505-54972 GCF_000695765.1 Mesitornis unicolor
AAAGAGGAGACCAGAAAAGGCAAAAAGAGCAAATGGAAAGTGCAAAAGGATTTCTGTCACTAGGTTAAGTGATAAAATCTGAGATCCTTGGTCCTTTAAAATAGCATGAAAGGTAATTTGTTCTCTTATATTCCCATCACGAGAATGTTAGTGGGTTTTTTTTTTGCAAACTGCACTTTAAAAATCCCAACATTGCCTTTCTTTTCTCACCCTCCTAGGAATCTGGCACCAAGTGTGCTCAGTCCCCACTGAAATGTATGAAAGTTGATTGTGCACTTGGATTAGATTATTCCACTAATCCCATTTTCTTACTAGTGTGTCCTTGGCCCTGCTGCACTATCACACATTGCTTACAAACAATACCATGCATTTGATTCTTCAGAGCTTGAAAATGAGAGGTATTTTTGGCTCTTCTCATAGTTCACAGTCTTAGAAGCCATGATGGCCCCTTCCTTTTGTTGAGTCCTCCAATTCATCTCTCAGACTGATGGTGATATATCACCAGTGACCAAATCTCGAAAGCTTTGCGTCCTCTGCCTTGTCTTCATGTGTAGTGCAAAAGTCATGGAGAGAGTTAATGTAGCATGAACTGCTCTGCAAGATCTACAAGAAAAGTGCCGGGAAAGACCATAACCTGCAATATATACGTCTTTTTCTATCTGTCACTTTTCTATCTGTCTCAACAGCAGAATAAGCACATGGCAAAAGTGCAAGAAATTCTGTTCCTTCAATTCTTCAGGTCACTGTTGCTTTTCACAGCTCTGCCTGAGGAGAAAGCTAAAAACCACCATGAATGCTGTATGCATTCCAGTAACTGAGAAATTAATAGGAGTTTTATACAGAAGATGAGGAATATCAGTTTTATTTGTGCTGAATGACAGCATATTGAAGGGCTGTATTAAACTGCCTTTCCTTACGGTTTGGTGTATCCTCCCTTACAAAATTCTGCCTTCTTTTGTGAAAAAAGACTAAAGAAAGTACCTTGCCCATGGAGTAAACAGGGGATATAGCTTAGACTGTCCATGTTTGGCTACAGTCCCAGGCTGGTGCTTATATAGTAACTTTTAAGTGAGCCTGAGAGGTGTCATTTACAGACAGAAGACAGGGTAGAGTTCAAGAGGAGAGGACTTTACACCTTTCTAAACCATGAATTTCATGCTATTATTGCCATACTCTTTCTGAGCTCTCCATATATACCTTATATGTGACTCAGGTTTCCTTGCAGCAGTAAAATGGAATAGCAGTTTTTAGCACAGAGCTAGAAATTGAGGTTGCCTGGTGTTTTTTGTCTAAAAGTAGAAGAGTATGTTTGTATCATGTTTATGTTACATAGCAGATCTTTCTAAGTTTGTCACTTACTGACCAGGGTTGACAAAACTAGGCTGATGGGTTAAATAAAATGTAATTTATTTTGTAGTAGAAAAAATACTTTAAACCACCATTGATTGATATTCATATCTATCTTCCTTGCAGGCTTCTCTTTTCAAAAGCAGTGTAAAACAGTGCCAAGGAAGGCCTAATATTCCTTTAGCCTTGTATCCTATCTGCTGTATCTTCAGTGGTTGCTTACCAAATGCACAGTGAAGAGCAGGATAACAAGAGCAAGCACTGAATATTCTGTCTTCCTCTAGTGATGTGTGTCTTGGTGGGGTTTGGAGCCAGGGGAGGTGCCTTGATATTTATTAGCTTTGAATATTTTTTCCTGTAAAGTTGGGAATTGTCCTATTAAACATGCAGATGTATATTTTTTTTGGATCCTAATTGTTATGGAATAATAACTTTCACAACTCAACTACAAGTTGCATAGGGAAATGTGTCCTTTTGTCCCTTTGAACCTGCTGCTTACAAGTTGAGTTAGCTGCGCACCCTTTTTTTATTTCAAGAGACAGTGAATAGTCAGTCCTAGGTCATTTCTTCTCTTCTTTGTAGTTTTTAGATCTCCCTACTAAGCTGTATCTTTTCCAGGCTGTAAGGTCCTAGCTTATTTAATCATTAAAAAAAAGTCTGTCTGAAAATAATTTAGGAAAGGAAACCGCTTTCCTTTTCAGCTCTGCTGAAAGGATGAAAAAGATGTGTGTATGTGTGTCCATGCCTGTGTACATACACTCCTGCCCTCCACACCATGGTGGTTTCATCCTTGGAGGTTCATTCCATGGCTGGAGCCCAGGGAGCCCCTCCACACAAATCCACTGCTGCCAAACGTGACAGCAGCTCTTTGGAAGTTTACAGGATTTCTGCGGTGGTAATGGCTAACAACTCTTTGACTTACATTCTGCAAGACAGGATTAGAGATTCTCCTTCTTTGTAGTGCTGCACCTCTGAATGGTTAAGCAACTGATACTGTAATCTGCTCCTCAGTTAACACTGTTTCAAAAGAGCTTGGCACTTATATGGGAAAGAAAGAAAGATCCTGATTTGAGCTCAAAATATTTACTGAGTGATTTCTAAAAGAAGAAAACTTGTGAAAACATATTTTATTTATCATTTGGTGAGACATACCAGCTGCATTCAGGGGCCCAGTGTAGATTAATCTGTCAGCATTTTACCACTGTCGTAGGTATTTCCAACATGTGCCACCATGTTCTGTGCCCTCGGGACTCAAAAGGGATTACTTCTGGGTTTGGTTTCCCAGCTCAGATAACTGCATAAATGTCTCACCAACAGGCCGAGACCTACGCTGACCTACAATAGCATTATATAAGCCATCACTTTTATAAAAGTAATAGGTCTGTCTGCACCTCAGGAGATAAAATTGTGCCCCAAGCATGGGGCCAGTTCAAATTCAGGCGTGGTGTGAAGCCCTCAGTATGGTGCATAGTGGAGTTGGGGCAGATTTCCACAAGATGGTGGTGTGTTCCCAGCTGAAAAGCTGTTTTAAAATTATGTACCCCAGGGTACTTAGCCTGAGCAAAACACCTTCTGTAACCTGCTTAGGAATACCTGAAGTGTTTTGAATGGAGATTTCCATAAAAAACAGGCATCTGATACTGAGATTGTCACCTCAAATTAATAAATCATACTAAGGCATCAAGAAATTTAATACCATGTATTGTAATGGGGTGTGTAAGGAAGACTTAGCAGGTGGCATTTTCAGCTCTGCTACTGATATAGATCTTATTTTAACATGTTTCTGGCTTGTTGAATTCGTTTTGTTATGTGGACACTCTCTACCCACTCTGCTCTCACTACTCTTCCTATCTTCTAACAATTGTTTTCTCTTATGCTAAGATAGGGGTTCCCGAAAAAAATACTAAAGTTTTTGAGTTTTACTTTGCAGTTTTAACTGCAGTCTCTTGACTGCCACAGTTTTCCTCTTTTCTCCTTTGAAATATTGTGATTTAATTTGGATGCTTACCTCAAGCTTATTCATTTAGAAATGAACCTGAAATTTGTTAAGGTGTACAACAATATTTCCTGAGTTCTTTGGTTCCTGGTTTTGTTGGAACAATTTATACTTTGAAATTAATCTTTTTAATAATAATTTGACATTTCCATTCGTTCTTGATGGTAAAACTAAAAAGTATAGATATTTATTCCTTTAATTCCTTTTAATTTATGCCTTTATTAACAGTATTTAATGTTGGGGTTTTTTTAATTGAAAGAGTGAAAAAGTTCCTTCAGTTTTTCAAATTTTAAACAAAGCAAAGCTCGGTAATAAGCCTGTATAAAAATTCATGCTATTGTTATTTCCTGAACTGGCGTGCTTATTCCTCTTTAGTATACAAGTATTTCAGAATTGCTGGAGTGGGTTAAACTGTCAACACAGAGATGTCATCGAAAATTTAAGGTTCATTTAAACAATATAAATACTGTCTGTAAGTCCACGTGTGGCAAGTGCAAACCATGCAGGCTGATTTCTTTTGTCCTTGATGTTCATTCCAAGATTCACATCACAAGTCAAGACAAGGGACCGACTGCATTTCTGCTTGAGCCCCTGGCTCCATGCTGGGTGCCGCCATGTTGTTTTTAAGCTGTGCAGAATCACTGACACTCAGCTTTAGGCAGCTCATAAGGAGCAAAGGTGGACTTTTGTTTTGGTTTGGGTTTTTTTTTCCTGAAATAAGTGCTTTATTGCCAGTGAAAGAATTGGTTTCGTCTGTGCCTGGCTGCTTGTTCCCAAACCTTCACTGCTGCCTCACACATGCTGGCACAAGGTTTTTTTGCAGTCACATGGGAAGCTGGTTTGAGGAGCCAATCTGGCTGGAAAATACTCCTTTTTTTGGCCTCCAGTGTTAGTTGTTAGCTGCTTCCCTTCCCTAGTGCAGCGTACCTGGTCATACAGCCTCCTGGAGAGAGTGAGTGTCCTGGGAGCCGCCGCCTTCTGTGTCATGACCAGCTGTGCCTGCTGCAGTTGGCTGAGCTGCAGTCAAGGAAGGGAGATCAGTATCTCCAGATGGCAGATCAGAGCACCTCAGATCGTTTCTTAGGGGCATCAGTTAAGGTCTTTGAAGTCAGAAGGCAGGAATCCATGTCTTTGCACCCAGAAAGCATGCCAGGGAACCCAAGGAGAAGAAAAGCCCACCCAGAACAAGGAAGGCTTTAGGGCAGCCCTAGTGGCACGTGTCCATGGCACCCCGGGAAGCCTCAGTGGGGGAATTTTGACAATATTGTGCTGAGATTGCTGAAGAAGAGATACCACGCTTGTTGGTGAGATCAGACACAGCAGACTGCAGTGCGGAAAGACTCCCTGTGCTCCCTTGCTTTGATACTAATGGGGAACCCAGAAAGAGATTATCCAACCTGCAGCTATTTAATGTAATATCCCTCCTGTTTAATGCAAATATGTTACTTTAGGATGTGATTTGCTTTACTGTTTAGGTTTCTTAGCAGTATCTTGATATGTTTAAGGAATTCCCTGATAGCACTGGATCCTTCATTGGCAACCAAGGGACCAGGCAAGGTCAGCGTAAATGACGTTCTTGGGATACTGACATAATATAAAACTGTATCAGATCATTGAGTCAATAATCATTGCTGGTCCTGTAAGTGCAAAGAAGGGCTTTGTGTGGATTGTAATTGTGCCATTAATTTTATGTTTGCATTGCCTAAGAGCAGCAGTGCATACTCAGAAACACCTCACAGAGCCAATCCTGACCACATGTGCTGCAGCGCAGGGAACGTGACTCCTGAGCACTGTCATCAGGATCACCACCCTTCACAGCTCGGTTGTCCTCTCTTCTCACAACTGTTGCCATTTCCCTTTCGCTGTAACGTCTGGAGAATTCACCAAGACCAAGCGTATGAAAAGCACGTCTGCATGTCTCTCTTCTCCAAGTCCTGAAGCCACAGCATCCCTTGGCTGGCTGATTAGAAAGGAAATGGAGACAGAAGTTGCAAAATACAGTTGTAAAATCTGTGTCACCAGTGGGACCTCTGTCTCCGTGGCAGTCCCTCTCACTTATTACATTACCCTTCCATTTCAGGGAAGAAGGATAATCTTAAATATCGTAGAAGACCATTGCTGGATGTATCTACTTGGAGATAATTTTCATTTTTGCAAACTAAGTTGATAAGTATTTCAGGTCCCTGTTATTTCAGTAAAGATTAATTTGTTAAAAAAGATTGTGTGATTGCCTGGACATTGTCACATGTGACAAGGTAGCACATTTTTGCTTACCTTTTCAAAAGAAATAGCTCTAAGAGCAGCTACAAAAAGAAAGGTTTTCATGTGGTTTAGATTACCAACAGTTTTTTCCTATTTTGAAATGAAAATAACATTGTGTGTATTTTTATTGTCATGAGCCTGACTCGGGGGTGTGCTAGATCTACACACAGTGGCTAATCTTACATCCTAATACCATGCCCTGTCCAGACACGGCAGTAATTGTTTGGATTTTATTTCTGGAGTAACCATTTGAATATGATGGCTCAGGTCATTTAGTATAGTGTTGTCTTGGTCACTGACGTAAACAAGATGATAGAAACACTGAAGCTTGTCATAAGGTCAGAACTTTGCAGATTTCAATGCTGATTTGAGTCTTAAATGTCCCCTGTGCAGTTTGCATATTCCCTCTGGATATTGATCTTTATATGCAGCACAGTGCCAGGTGTTCCCAAGTAGGTGGAAGCCATCAAGATAGCATCTCTCGCCATAACTATTTTCTCCAAAGCATAACTGCATTCCCTGTTCTAGCATTACTTTTAGGATGGTGGAAACCACAGGAGGGGTCTTGTTTAGAGATTTCCAATTCGGCTTTGCAGGCGGTGAGGCAGACTGTGTAGCACTTCCCTCACTAAATCCAGCAGGATTGCAAGCTGAAAAGAAATTTGTGTCCAGAGATGCATATGAGCATCCAAGTGTGAAGTGCTGAGCTCAGCTTTCCTGGGGTTTGTCCAGCACTGTGCCTAGCATTCAGCGCTAACCAGCGTCTGCTGAGGAAGGGCTTTTTAGTGGAAATGATGGTGTTCATGTGGTAAAGTCTTTATTCCAGTGTTTTAGGAGACAAACCCATGTCTTTCACAGTCTGCAAGGTTCAACATTAATAGTTGATGTAAACATGCCCCACACTTAAGGATCATTTTGGCCTCAAAATCAATGATGAAGAATAAACATTATGAGTTTTTATTGATGAGTTCACTTCCTAGACATGCCAGTAAGTGCAAGTAGGTCTTAAGTGTTGCAACGTGCTCTACAGACTGTTAGTTTTTACCATCTAGTCTTCTTCCCCTGTGTGAGCTTTTTGAGATCTAATCTTTTGCCTTAGCTTCTGCTTTTCTGATGTTTCTTGAATGTCAACCTTCCACAGAAAGGTTTTGCTTTTTCTTTTTATCTGTTTTCATTAGAAAACTATTTTGTAACTACCTAGAATAGCAAAGATTGGATCTTCTGAAAGAACCAGCATTTGTTTCCCATCAAGGGGTTTTGTCACAGCCTGTGCATAAGCCTAGGCTGGTTTTACGAAAAACACCAATTTGTGCAGGTTTTACTTTCTGACTTTTTTGAAAACCAGAACAAATACTACATATGGCTGTAATACAGAAGAATTGGTGTCACTTGTTTCAGTTGAATAAACCACGTGTGTAAATTTGCGTATGGACTTTCTGTTCATGTGCAGGCGTATGTCAATGAAATCTTATCTTCCTATGGAGAATTATTTAGCCCATCTCCTGCTATGGCTTCTGGCCTCTCTGAGGATCAGTCAAGCACTCTGCCAAGTGTCCACTTCATCAAGTAAGGCAGTGGGGAGCGCTGGCCTTCCTTGCGTGGTCGCATTTATGTGAGGCAGTCTCTTGCTGTTCAGATTTGGAAACGACTTTGAGTCTCCTACCCTTAGGAGCAGCTTGGCACCAAGCAGCCATTCTGTGTGGTGTGAGGCGGCAGCAAATGCAGAGCAATGCTGCGGAGGGGTGGCCTGGGGCAGGCAGCATCTGTCCAAAGTAGGGTGACGGGGTGACTGCCCTCCTGCATAGGAAATCAGACACCCTTTTTGTGCAGGGATGGGAAGCTCCAGCCTACGGTCAGGCAAAAGCAAACCTTGTTGCAAATAAAGCTCTTTGGGATACAAAGAGCCACAAAATTTAGGTTCATTTTTAGTATCTGTTTAGCAGTTGCTTTCTATAGCATGCATTTAAAAAGATACAGGTTCCAAGTATGGGTGTCGTTAGAAGTTATAGTTCATGGCTTTGGTTTTTTTTTGTCTTCTTTGTGCCTTTTTCCCTCTGTCTTTTTCCCCCTACTAATTCTAGGCTGCTTGTAGCTCAATGTAAGATCTGAAGTAACTGAAAATACAGGGATATTTAAAGGTAGATGAGGAGATCAGCACTAAAAGTCTCAAGGTACAGATTCCACAACCATCTCTGACAAATTCTGTTGAAACACAGGCCTTAATGTATAAATCATCTTGCCTTTCCAAATCTGCACTGGCCATGTAGGGCCATCAAGATTTAGCATTTGGTTAAGTAAACTGAGACAGTATGTTTTAGTTTATTATCAAGATCTGGACCTAAGTAAAAAAGTGACTTTTCACAAGGTCACTCATGTTGCTGGAACAAAAGCAACTGTCTGTACAGGGAAAGAATGGGAATAATTAAGAAGACTTTCTGAACCCAATTAGAACTGCAATGAAGAAACATAGTATACTGTGGGAGATGTGCTAGTATAGTCATCACTAATGTTAGTTTTTCCCTCTTCAAGTATTACTTTATCATTAAAATGCAATCAAATGAGTATTCGTCTTTTATTTCAGCAGATTTTGTTGTATTTAAGTATATTACTGACAATGACCCAAAGCTGGTTATTTTTCCTTTCATTTTCTTTCACATATGGACATTGCACATTAGATCACAACTAGCAAAATCTCACAAACAGTTTCTATATATTACTTCTGAGAGTGTCTCAGAATTCTGTGGGCAATAAAAAAATTTACAGTTGATATGTGTCCATAGGGATTAGTATCTAGCAGTTTGTAGCATGGGCAACTCCACACTTAGTATGATGGTGAAAACCTGGATTTCAAAAATGCAGGAAAATTCAAAGTTCTTTCAGAAATTATATGATAAGAATGAACATATGCTTATTATAGATTATTAAAATTCTGCCCTTCCAAAAATTTGGAAGAAATTGCTATCAAGGAGAAATGAGAGAGCGGGGCATGTTCCAGCATCACTGTCCTCAAGTGCCGCACAATCAGTTCAAGCATGCTCCTCTGCGAGACTCTCCTGCGTTTCAGCTTTATTGAGGTCCACTGCATTTGGCCATACCAGGACTAATGCAGAAGACCTGTGGCTGTGTGGAATCATGATAACATCTATGAGATTTTCCTAAAGACACATTTTGAGGGAATTTCTTAGATAAATATTCTGAGCAAAATTGGTGAACCACGTGGGATGTGAAACAAGGCTGCCAACACTAAATGTAGTAGGAAATTATAGACTAACTTTCTACCCAAAACTAAACTAGGTCTCAGTTTTGTCTGAAACCAGCACCAACTAGAGAGGAAATTTTCACTTGAAGCAAAACAATTTCCTGAAGCGAAACTTAACGTCATCACTTGGGAATGTTCTCACATGAATTATCATCATAGCTATTTACTGATTTAAAGACCTGACTAACCTTTTTGCACTCACCATGTTTTTTTGCTCACCTGTAGAGGGAGTGAATGAATCACTTAATCCCTTGTGCCTCAGTGTGCCAAAAATATAGTTTTGGTCATTTTGTGTAATTACAGCTTGCAGGCGTTGCTGAGGATATTGTATGATTGCAACTTTACTCTTGAGTAAAGAGTAACCTGTATGAGTAGCAAACACTTTCTCTCAGTGTGCAGGGGTGTAGATGGAATCACAGTTGCTGGGACTGTAGTCAAGATACAGAAATCTGGCAAAAGGCACACAAGTGATCTGTGGGCTGTTGTAGGCTCAGTTTTCTCTTACTAAGGCATTGGAGCAAAATCAATAGAATGACTGCCTGCTTAAATGGTGCATTTGTTGACAGAGACTAGCAGAGGGAAGAATTAAGAGAACAATGAAAGTTGGGCCAGAAGCAAGGTGACTCACAGTCACTGTAGGAGATGAGTTCTGCAGTACCTGCACTCCAGCTTTCCAAAGCTGCAAGGTCTTCAGAAAGGAGGAAGTTTGTATCTCATAGTAATACGTAGTGTCAATCTATAGCATATATATCAGCAATCAATACCTGCATTTAGAAACTTTATTGTAAATGTAGCTTCCTAACTTACTGGTAATGCAGTGCCTGACACACTGAAACAAGTTATTGGTGCCAGGATTTTCTGAGTAATCATTCTGAGTTTGGCAACTGTTCTTCCTTCCCACTTTCTAAGCTTAGTTGGGATTCACATATCATACCTCTCTTTTTCCCTCATTTTCCCACTGCAAAAAGCAGAGAAATGCACATGTCACAATAATGTTAGAGAGATTGTGTGTGATTGTTTGAATGGTGGCTTGAATGAGGGCTTGTACAAAGCTCTTAATGTATTGCGTGTTGAATGTCCAGAGCCTGCTGACTCTTAAGTGCCTATTGGAAAGCTCCTGGAGGAGAAGGAAGTACTATTATATACGAGCACTTTTTGATGGACCTATGTTTCTTTGATTGTTCCAAAGACTCACCAGGTGTAACCTTATTGACAGGGCCTGTTAATCTTTTGTTAATCTAAATATACTATGAAAACTGCATTGCTTCAGCATGAATGTCACTCAGGTGCATAAACCCTTCCTTGGCATAGTATCTTTAAAGTCCATGCCTTTGTCAGAAGTAGAGTCTTCTTAGGCATGCAAAGAATAAAATAACAGTAATTCTAGAGGCCTAGGTAGGTCTTTAGTCAGCTGGAATGTTTGCTCTTTGTTTTGTCCAGTCAGGAAACAGCTGTGTTTCAAGATGAAAAATATCAGGGCTTCCCTCTAAACTCCTCCTACAGTTATTTGAAAAGACTGGTTTATGAAAAGACATTAGATGAAGATGGGAAACAAGCCAAATGAGAAAGGCTCATTTTTTAAGAGTGTTCAAACTTCAAATAAATGTCTGGAGCCTGTATTTCAAGGACTCAGAAGAAGAAAAGTCCCCACCACCTCTGTCTCTGACTGTTCCCTAAGGTCTGAAGCCCAGAACTGAGCACCAGGTTCTCACAAAGAGAGAACAGGTGTTAGAGAAAGTCAAGTTCAGCAGAGGATACATAGAACTTAAATTGCTTCTGGCTGCCTGTCAGGAAAAAAAAAAATATTTCCTTTATATATCTGTCCACTGTGTTTTTGAATATGATTGTTTTGTCCAAATCTCATCTGCAGTAGTAAAATAAGGATGAGTCTGGAGCTTACTTCAGGCCCACTCGGCATCATACAGATGATGAGAAGATTCTTTTAGGCTCATCACCAGATCACAGAAATAAAAGCGGAAGGAAAGTACGTATTATTCTATTCAGCTCAACTCCCTTCTGAGTCATGAGTGCTCCCCACTTGCCTTTTCTGCAGTACTTTGTTCATCCTAGCACTGAATTGCCAATAGTTCTGGGGGGGTTGTTTTTCCACTGCTAACTTAATTCCATCAGTCTAATATCATTGGCATGATTTCTCTCTTTTGGTATTTACATCATCGTGAATTTCAGAGTAAGTAAAAATGTATCCAGCTCAGCAACTCTCCTGTTTTGGGAAGAACATCAGATACTCTCTGTGACTTTAAATGTGTCACATACATTTCCTTTCACATGCAAGAGTCCAGCTGAGGTTCAAAGCATGTATGTAACTCATAGCCTTGAGAACTGCTTGTTAGACTGGTTGGTTGGATGGTTGGTTGGTTGTTTCAAAGAAAATAGTTTGTAAGTTAGCATGATTTTTACATGATATATCACAGAATCATAGAATACCAGGTTGGAAGGAACCACAAGGATCATCCAGTCCAACCTGTGAAGGTATAAGTATCTTTTAAATGAGATGAGTCAGCACCCTGTCAAGCTGACTCTTAAAAATGACCAATGCGGGGGAATTTACCACTTCCCCTGGGAGATTGTTCCACTGTCTGATTGATCTCACGGTAAAAAAATTTCTTCTGGAGCTCAATCAGAATCTCTCCAGAAGCAACTTGTGTCCATTGCCCCTCATCTTTTCCATGTGACTCCTTGTAAAAGGGAATCTCCATCTTCTTGCAAGCCACCCTTTCTGTACTGGTACATGGTGATAAGGTGCCCCTAAGCCTTCTCTTCCCAAGGCTGAACAGGCCCAGTTTTCTCAGCCTTTCTTTATGCAGCAGCTCTTCCAGTCCTCTCAGCATCCTTGTGACCCTTCTCTGGACCTCCTCCAACCTGTCTGCATCTTTTTTGTATAGCCGAGTCCAAAACTGGACACAGTGCTCAAGGTGTGGTCTGACCAGTGCCAAATAGAGCATCAAAATACCAAAATATTGGCTCTGTTACTAAAAAGGAAGAGTGGAGATTGTTGCTTTATACATAGTACTAAAAGGACAATCCTGGTAGGTGTAGAAGAACTCCACTTAAGCGGAGACAGAACTCTTCACAGTCATTTTCATTTTGAAGCCCACTAGAAAGGATGCTTTTTTAAGAACACTGCAAAACCACAAAGATTCTGGTTCTTGCTAAGTTTGAGGATAAATCAATACTTTTATTCTTCACTGGTTTGTTTTACAATTTCACTGGATCTTCTTTGAGGCTGGTAACTCATAGTTCATGATTCATTGCAATAATAAATCTCTGAATTATCGAATGAGTAAACATCCTGGCTACAGTAATAAAACATTCTGAAAAGCACAAGAGAAATACCGCATTCAAGAATGTTCTAAAATACTCAAATAACTCTTTGGGACCCAAGAAAAGATATTATGGTCCATATGTGCAAATAGAGTGAAAATACTGTATAAGCCCCTGTATACTTCACAGTCTCTGTAAAAGTTAAATTGGGTGGTTCTCACCATGAAGAATTGTGAAGAATCAGCATGACTTCCAGTCTTCAGGTATTCAAACCAGCACAGGATTTTCAGTCGTCGCTGTCACTGGTCAGAGTTTGGCAATCAGCTCCTCAGATTGCGTTGAGGGTCCCACTTTTACTTGGTGCACGTGCCCCTCTTGTGTCAGGTGGATCTTGTAGCAGGACTTCTCAGGGGAGTCTCTAAATGAAGGTCACTAATGAACGTTCCTTGGAGTTTCACTCTGGGTGTGGAAGGTAACAAAAGATCCTCCTAATAACAGCCTCTGGATGTTTTTTTGTCTCCTTAGTTTTTATATTGATATATGGTGACTGTAACAGGGAACTTCCCTCTAGACTGAAGAACAAGATTGCTGCTGGGTTTTGGGAGTTTCCTTCAAAGACATTCAGGTAGTTGTTCTGTGGATAGAATTGGCATTTTTCATTTGACTAAAAACCACACCAAATTTTACCACTTCAAATTTCAAATGGAAATTGATGGCCTGTACTTTCTGTAGAGTGTGCGGTAGGATTTTCCTGTCATGTGTGCAGTTGTTATTGCACATAAATCAGGCTGTCATTATTTTGAATAATGGTTAAAATCTGCAGAAGCCAGAAGTAGGTTGAAAATTCAACAGTGGGAAGTACAAGAATTTACATCTTGACTCTGGTCTCCCAAAAGCAGCGTGAATTAAAAGGAACAAATGTCAAGAACAAGGCCAGATTGAGAGCCAGTATCTTAATGAGTTACTTCATTCAAATGTAATGAGGTTGTGGAGGGGGAATATATAACAAGAAACATCAGGATGCATTTGAGCCTAACCAGCATTGTTTCAATGATGAAATACAGAGTTTGGGACATGGTGTCATTTATAAGTGACAATACACAGTTGTGTCTGTCTAATGAAACCTGGAAAATTCATGGTCCTGCTTTTATGGAGCAGTGATTATAGTGGACCTAATGACTGAAACCTTGTTAGGTTTGTGAGGAAGACCCCAGTCTTTCTGTTGTGCTCTCATTATTCTGCAGGTGTCCTTAAACAGAGGTGCACTGTGTCATTGGTTGCTTGTTTCTTTTCACACTGTCCAGACAGGCACCTGCTTTCTCCTCCAGGCACTTACCTCAGTATCTCTTCTGGGTGATCCTGGATAAATGCAGGTTTTTTTCAACACCATCAAGACATCTATGTGCCAGACCAAGAAATTGTCATCTTCACTATTTAAACTTAGTGACAGGGTGATTGCAGGTTTGTATCAGCTCCCACATTTAGTTTACAGTTTGTCAGTGTTATGTTACTCGGTCCTTACCCCAGGTCTTTTGCTACCCTTTTCTATCTTCCTCTCACACACACTTATGTGCCTTCTTGTGCTCTCCTTTCCAAATGTATCTTCTTTTCTCATCCTTTTTCCTCCTGTGTCTTTGCCCTTCTTTATTATTTGCTCCCTGGTTTTGCTCCTCTGGTCCACTCTTGCTGAAGATGTCAGCTGTGCTGTAACATTTCCCCTGTAAAAACACTCTCCATATTGTTCTCACCTTGGCACTTGTTTTGTTTGCTTTCCTCAGGCCACTGCACAGCCGTTTGCTGCCGCCTGACGCAGTGATGCACTCACTGCAGCGCACTGCACGCTACAGGGCTCTGCTTGCCACTCACCACGGGGTTCTGCTCACCCCGGCCACCCCTGCCTGGCTCTGGTGCTCAAGGCTTGGATCCCCCTTGTCCCAGACACGGCTGTCCTGTGCAAATATTCACTGCACCGCTGTCAGAGTGCCCCCTCTGCATTGTTTCTTGTTTATAGGGAATGAGCTAATGTTAAAACAAGGGAGGTAAAAATTCAGCCATGTCCATCACTGTGTGCCCTAGTCTGACTTCTACATGAAAGTAATTGTAAAGTTGCGGTTTGTATCCTGGTTTCACAACTAACGGTCTTACTCCCCAGACCATCCAAGTATTTTTCTCTTAGAATTTGGGGAGATGCATTTCAGCTTGGAGCTAAGTTTGGGGATGCCAGGTTATACTTCAGCTTGTCTTTCTGGCAAAATATTGGTCCCAGTTCTGAACACCCACCTCTGATGGAAAGCTGGCAGCTTCAGAGGGGCTGTGTCTCAGCTAGGACATCCCCTCACCACTGCGTGGGTGCTTTGTTACACTGCATGGTGGTGAGCTTTTAAGCAGCCATTAACTTTGAACCAGGCTTCAAATTGGAAATTGTTAGTACATGTGCAGGAGAAAAAGGGATGTTGGAGGTTGTTGTCAGTGCTGTAGAAGCTGTTTGCTCTGAGAAGGGCATTGAAGACCTTCTGTGATGTTTGCTTACTGTACCTACTGCTTGCCCACATGACCTTATTGTGCTTCCATATTTCCTCATATGCCCTACCACATAATGGTAGTCAATATTGAACATCTACAGCAATGGCCATAACAGATAAAGGCATTATTCACTATCATTTTTATACATACTTTCTTGAAAATGTAATTTCAATTTGAGTTTCAACTATATAAGCAATTAAGAAATAATAGGAAATAAGCTTGTTATATTATCTGCCTTTCATTTACAAATACTGTGACCTCTGGCTCTGCTTCCCTTTATATTTTATATGGAGGCAGGCCAGTTAATATGTCTTGCCTGTAACACATCATGTGATTACACTATTGCACATGGGAGGGCATGATTTGAGAAGCACATGCCAAAAACCATGGAACATGGCACATGTCCACATCCTCACCCATCCTGCTACTGTCTCATGGGCAGTAGTACTGAGTAATACTGTGTGGTTGTTTTTCCCCCATTTCTGAGCTTTATTTACTTTATTTTTGTGTGTACCCAAGTAGCTGTGTGGGCTTTAGGGACACCAAATCAGTGAGCCACATGAATTTCTGTTCTATGGACGCTCAGTAGCACAGAGAGGGTGGGAAGCCAGCAAAGCCATTGGACTTTGATACTGCGGAAAAGCCCTGCTTCTGCGAGGTTTTTTATTCTTTTAACTATAACAGTCTAACTTGACAAAAAGAAGTTAGTTCTGAAAGATAACAACCTAAAAGAGAAGACCCATTGCCTCTTCATTCAGTGTTTCCAAGCTCCAGAATTTTTCACTTTTTTTGTTCACTGATTACATTCCATACTTGCTAAAAATGCTTCTAACATTCCCATAACACTATGCACACCCCCCATCTGTTATGCAGGGATGACAACATATAGCATGTTGACTGCTCAAAATAGCAGTCACCAAATTAGTCTTCAATGCAGTGGTGAAAACATATTCCTCTTTCATGTTTCTCAGCAAAACACTTGTATTTATCAAGAGCCATTACAATATTTAGACTTAATCCATGGGCAAAATACTCTCCTATGCAGCATTTTCCTTCAGTTTTCACTGGGATGAAGCATCCATTTTGGAGTTATTAAACTTTGCGTTTTTTCTGTTGAATACTTTATGCAAGAGGATCTTATTTATTACTGATATGAAAGAAATCATCTTTTCCACAAAAAGTTGTTCCAGAACTGTACTGTTGGCCTTTCCTGGACAGGTTATACCTAGAGCAAAAGCTGAGTCAGACTGGGCAGCGTCCTGGTTAGTGACCATGTTGTCTCTGCTTGCTGCATCCCACTGTCTGTGTATGTTTTGTCTGTAAGTTTATTAGTGCTAGACTATACCTATTTAAAATATCATCCACTGACAGCAAATGTTGTTCATTTTGCTGTGCAATTTGAACGAATCAGAATTTCCTGGTAGCAGAGAAATCAACCTACCCTTATTAAAGTAAATTGCCCAACATTTGTTGAGGTTGGTGAATTCAGGAGCAGAACCTAATTGATAGAACATTCACTTTCAATGTACAATTTTGAACTACCGTTAATAACTCTCCAGGTCTTCACAACTGTTTCCAATATTAAATGCAGTTAATTCTCCTGTTGATGTTTCCATTTCCATCTTTTTGTATTATGTTCTAGCAGTGACGCATTATGTACACTTTGAGAGTGGATTATATGAAGATATATACTGTTGTGTAAGGTTTCTTCTATCATTGACTTCTATATTGGATCATGTTATTTTTCCCTAAGTTTGATATGTTTAGTAGTTTTTGGTAACTGGTAATTCTACATGAACCTTCTGAAATTACCACAACCGAAAATATTTTATTTTCAGCAAAAGCACAACCTCTTTTTTAATTTTTTCTTTTGTTAGCCTATATTTTTTATCAGTCATATCTTCATTATTATTTCACCTACCTAAGCTCCATACTAGTAAGAGATATTTCAAAGAAAATAAGTGAACTTAATCTCTAAAGGAATTAGCCTTCTGACACTTCTAGATTTTAGGAAGGTTTTTGGTTTAAATTCCACCTTTATATAACTTTCAGTAAGCTGCAGTTACAGTATTGTATTCTGTTTTTAATGATTAAAGAATATATAGCATTGAAACTACTCTAAACGGAAAACTGCAGGCTGGTGACCCACAAGCAAATGTAAGCAGAAGGGATGGCACATCTGCATTCCTGATTCTTCCCGTAAACCGCACTATTGTTTTAGCTACTGTTCTGGCACCATTTCTTCTGGCTGAGCCGGAGTTGAGACCATGGCTGATCTGTGGTCATAGCATAATGGGAGCAGGATGTGGAGAGGTTTTACTCTTCTGCAGCACAGTGGTGGCAGCTGAACATCTCCCTTCAGCTTAACTCTGGGGCACAACTAGGAAAATTTCTACCAAAGTTTCTTGGTAGTCACAGTGGATGAAGCCCAGATTTACCAGCTTTTTTCCATGGCTTCTACTGTTGAATCTGCATATTCAGCCAAGCCATTATCTTGAATGAAGTGAGTGGTTTTATTTATGACTATTTGAGTGGAACTTATTGGATCAAGTAGGAAAAGAGCAAGTGCGTATCCATGCTTTGTTTTGCTTTCCTAATCTATTTTAAATCTTAGTTTGACAGCCTTTACTTTCAATACCTTGCTGCTTTTATGCCTAAATGCATTCAGCTGAGCTATTGTGTTCTTCTATCACATACTGGTACAGTTTGTTCAGGAGATGGAGTTCACACAGGGTTCTGTACAATATTGATAATTGACTTGTGTGGGAAACAAGGAATTCAGGAGATCAACCCCAAGAGTGCGCGTCAATATGGCAAAGTTTCCTCCAGTCAGTCACAAAAGCTTGTGATTTTTAAGGCTAGAAATTTGACACAGAAACTGGAAACGAACAATCAGATGATAATTTTTCTCACAAACAGAACTGATCCTTGATAAAAAAATATGAATTACAAACTAATAAGCCAAGAATATATGAATCCCAGACAAAGCTGCTCCCTGCTCAAAAATTCTTGTCCCTGTTGGAGGATCACCTGTGAGACAAAGAAATAAGTGTCCTGTCATAAGGAAGTGGAAAAAAAAGTGGAACTTCAGGGATGCACTCCTCTGAAGTTAGCTGTGTGCACTGGTAATCCTCTCCGTTGTAAATGATGACACTTCTGGCTGCGTATGATCCATTTTCCTAGAAGAGTTTGTACATCTTACAGTCCTTAGTTTAGCTTGTATATAAAAACTGATTAATTAAACACAATTCATTATTAAGATCTTGTAGAGCCTATATCTAAGATGCTGCAGGACCTCTTAAAATGTAACCAATTCCATTCAATTCATTTAATCATGTTAAGAAGTGGCTTTGTTTACCTGTGGAGATGAGGACATGGTCGGCATGGGCTTTAAGTATTGTATATTATAGCTATAAATATGGTGCAGGCATCAACAGAAATACTCTAATTTAGGAGGGTTTTCCAATATGTAATTTTCTTAAACTCTTAACCTGTTTCAGTAAAAATAGCTATATTTGGGTTTGGTGCATGTAGCTGAGGATAGAGACAGGAAAAGCCATAACATGCACTTCCTTGCACATTATTTGTTTATAGAAGAAGGGATAGACTCCTGATTGTTGATTATAGACATTATGCAATTGAGGCATTTTACTCATGTCTCTGAAGTAAAGGAACAAAATTGCATTTATTTTTCTTTGTTTTGTTTTTAAACAACGATTTTCAGTTAAACAGAAAAGAATGTTCACGTTTGAAAGCTAGAACATACATACATTTAAAAAGTTATAAATATAATGCCATTTTAAAATCTTCTATTCTGTTTTATTTTGGATCTGTGTTATGATAGTTTGCAAATTCATGATCATGTACAGTTTTTAACAAGGATTTCTACCACATGAAGATTGTTCAGTGAATGATGTAAACGTGTTAAAGCACAGATCAAGGTCAATGAAAAGCACTTTGAGATTTACGCCAAAGCTGTCAAATATTGAATACCATAGCAAACAAAATCAAGTGCAGTAGTCAAAATGTTTTGTTTCAGTGTTGTCTTGAAAGGAACTGTTATCTTTTCCATTTGCTGTAACAATTAATTTCAAAATTTGTTTCCATTTTAAAAATAAATTTTAAAGTTCAGTGAAATTGAACATGCTGGCTAAGAAAGAGGGAAAAAAGTCTATTTAATTTTTTGTAATCAAACATCAGTTATTTTTGATTGGTAAGAAGAATTCTAAATGTTTGGGGTTTTTTTTGTGGGGGAAAGGGATGTAAGCCTCCTAACTTATGAAATCTCGTATTTACACGTAGATGTTTAGACCTTATTCAGTGTCGGGAGTGAAATGAGGCAATGATAGAGGGTGAGCAAAACAGAAATTCATAATGTTTGTATATTAGTTACTGCCTGGTGTGTCAGTGTATAATATAAACCACACAGTTTGAACCATTAAGCCCAAGAAATACAAATTGCTTTGGCATTCAGTGCCTGTGTCTATCTGAGCTGTAAATACAGAAGTCAGCATGCAGGAAGGCTACAAAATCCTCATGCATAGGAGGAAGCATCTGGTGTGTGTGGATGTCTGTACCTTAATACTTTTTCCAACTTTGAGTGTAAATATTTTGTACAAAATATTCACAGTTGTGATGCTGCAAAAGTACTTGCAAAGAACTTTGCATGCAGAGTCCAGTAGCATCGTGTTGTTCCCTGGCCAGGGATTATTTCACTGATTGTGAACATCTAACGAATACCTACATTCATTCAAAAAGGAAATTTTCTTAAATCACAGAATCACAGAATCTTAGGAGT